>NW_027116476.1:91189-106583 GCF_000696795.3 Halyomorpha halys | reverse complement strand
AATTATAATTGATAAAGTATCAATATATATATATCTAAGGGTCAAAAAAAGACCTGTATTAAGATGTTTATAGATTTTCAGTGTATCAGCACTTATTATCTATACATTTTTGAAAATTGTCCATTCTGCCGCAGTATCTTAATTCTATTATTGTATAGGTCCTGAAAATTTTCATTTCTGATTAAAGATTTACTCACAATTTTTGTTTTTGATTTAATTTACAAAAAAAAATTTAAATGATGAAGTATTTTTTAATAGATTATATTAGACTCAAACATTATGAGTAAACTTACAGACGTACAGAATTACTTCTTGTAGTTGAATACTGTAAAACTGTAAATTGTGAGTGATTCTGTATTCAATTAAAGATTTACTTAAAATCTTTTAGTAAAAAGTATATGAATACTAAGCAAAGGACTTATTTTTTAAAATAAAATATGTGAATCGAAAAAAATATATAATACTAGTACTTAAGTACAAAGTACTTAATGATTGGTACATTTACTCATTTAATCTACATTTTTTTTACGATATTTGTATTTTTTGCTACTTAAGTTTTTCTTGAGTTCAGATTCCTTAACTTGATTTCACTTTGAAATGTTTTGATTATGAGTTTTGTACTTTTTTTTTATTTTAAGGCATCGATTAGTTATAGTTCATTATTTCCCTAATTTTTGGATTTGCATTGGATAGTCCTGTGATAATCTTGACTTTTAGGCTGTATTCATTCATAGCTGTATTTATTCATAAGGCCATTCAGCCACGCATAAGAAGCCTAGCCAAATGGACAAAGCCAGGCACAGAAGTACTTAGTGTTCAAACTTTTTGTGTACCAGCAATTTAATGGTACTCAGCAATTTATTACAAACTGCTAAACTCTATAGTGATATTTCTTTTTGTCAAACTGGATATTTACATATAGATCCAATTATCTAAGAACAATCAACTATCACGATTGCGAGATTTTCTTGAAATATTTGTTCATTCTATTTTTTAATCATTTGTTTGTTCTTTTTCTTTTCTTTTTTATTTAATTTTTTTTTCACTTTATCTAAATTATCTTTATCTATCTTTTTTTCTAATTCAATAGTGATTAAATATATATACAAGGAATATATCTGCTATTGATTACCACGATATTTTTTGGACTACATAAAACACCCACGTATTTATATTGTCTGATAAAGATAACGCCCATGAAAAATTTATATAGATTTATCTAACTTTGTTTAACCTTAAACAGTCGGTGATGAGTCAGAATTTCATTTTTTTTTCTTTAGTCCAATGAAGTTAATAAGCATTAAAAGTTATTGGGTTTTGTTGCACATCACGATTCCTAATAGATTATAATGTATAATTAATTGACTGATAAGGTTTTCGATTGTTTTTCTCCTGTCAAAGTTTATATCTTGGTTACATAGTTTTATACAACCGGTTAAATTGGCATCAAACTAATATAATATTTAGCATTAACATTTCTGTCGAATTTCTCCTTTTTGGCCAACTTGGGGTAAGGACCATTTGTCGTTGCCATCATGGAGAAGGGTGCACGCTTAGTAAGGGCGAACTGTCTAGAGCAGGGGGCAGGACAATATTTTCCTGCCGGAGGCTATACAACAAGAAGAGTAAAAAAGGCTAAATAAAGATTTAAAATTACAAGAGACAATTTTGAGATTCTTTATCGTATATATTTCCCATTTGTTAATATATTTTAAACTAGTTCAATTTTTATAAACATTAGGAAGATATTGTAGATAAATTCAATTTTTAAAAATGTTCATACAATACATAGGTTTATAATATAAAACCCATATGCCTGTTTTTATAATCGATATCGCTGATACTGGGGAAACTCCGCCCATTTCTAAGTTGTCTTATTGAAAATTTATGATTAAGTGTTGTGGATAGTGTATAATTATTGCTCTAATTCTATTTCTAAGTTATATCAATTGAAAAATTCATAATTAAAAACTTCAGTAGGGTTAAAATTTGAGAGCATATACAAGTTACAACTTAAAAATGAAATAAATATTAATTATGTTGAGAAAGGGGTTATAAAGGGATTGGAAAGGAGGGGATAGGGTCATTAAAACCATCCTTAAGACACGACTTCGCACTGCTTATATATACAACTTTCGACCGTTCAATATAATACCTTTATGAATCTAGAAGGGGATTGAACATAGTATAATACCAAACTGTTTAATGAATGTCAATCACTAATTTTTCTAATTTTTTTTCTTTTAGGTGGAGCTATAATATTGCGCAGATTATCTTTATAACTCTTCTTATTTTATTTTGTACTTCTTTTCTAACTTTATCAGAAAGTCTTAGTGTATATTTTCCAACGTAATATGATAAAATTTTAAAAAGAATAAACATGAACGTATATCTGATAAATAAAAAAATAGTTGGGTCCAGTCGAAAATGATATAATTGTAATAATTGTAATACTAGTGAGGTCTTCAATTTTACATAAGAACTTGTTTCTTGGTTAAAATTAATATTGAAAAGGGCTCAGTAACTACATGATAGTCATATAATTCGTATTTATCTGTATTATTGACAAAAAATGACAATGAATACAATAACGCTTATTATTTTAAGGAATGACAAATATCTCAGCTAGAATATGTTTACCCAAAGTAATGACAATAATAATACTTTTTCTCCCCCCGGGCATTTGTGACGTCCGTCAGCCAATAGGTGGCACTTACATAAATAGGCGTGGGAGTGACGGACCCATCCTATGAAAACAACGTCAGGAATGTGATTCCTAAGTACATCGCGCGAGGTCTTGGACCTTCACGGTCTGTCGCGCCAATGAAAAAAAAAAAAAGAATATTTAATTGAAATTAAACGATTATATTTGAATTTGAAGTATAATTAGGCTTACATTTGAATGATAATATATAATTTTCGCAAAACTTTATTTTGATAATAGCAATGATTCGAACTTAGCTTTAGTACAATATATTATTTATTATTTCTGCAATGTCCATTTTATTAATATAACAAGCAGAAAGATCAAAGAGTGTATTTTTTAGTAATTCAATAATACATAATACCTAATTCATAATATTCTCCGACAACAGATTAAACTACTGATAAGATTTATTACTATTTTGGTAGGCTCCACACCAAGATAAAACAAAAATCTTTTATTTGTTTTGCGCAAGTCATGTCATAAATTTTGTCCTTGAAGAAATCGCGGATTTAGCTGTTTCCCAAGGTCAGATCCATAGGTGAAAATATATCTCGTTACATTTATTTACATAATGTTCATATATACATCATATATTTATTTATTAGATGTTTCGTTACAGTGTATTTCTAAATAAATTACAGTATTTAAATCCCCTTGTTCTTCATAGTTTGCTTTTGAAGTAAAGTTAAATAGTTCAGGTTTTTATGGAAGTCGTTATTAAACAAACCAACCAGCAATATTTTACAGTTTTACAGATTCCCACTTCATCATAGTTTTATTTTGTAAAATAAATGTTTGTATTAATCACAATCATAAAATGATTCTTGTTAAATTTCTTGTAACCTGCGATATCTACTATTTCATAATCTCAATGAATAAATATAAATAATACAGAGCAAAAAAAGATTAGGTAAATAATTTTAGATAGCAACTAAGATTAATAATATGATTATAACGGTAATAAAAAATAACGTTTGGTTCGATACCGACAATACTAATAATCTATACCTGCATACCACCCTTCCCATAGTTCCATAAAATCCCAAACGTTCTTAGTCAGATCTAACACGATCTTACTATCTACTTTCAATTGAATACTAAGGCAATCCCCTGCCAGTTTAGTGTTCTTTTTTTTTGTTTAATGATTCATTCGTCATACATTCCGATATTACACCACCACTACAGAGGTCTTGAAACTACCACATCAAGATATTTAGATGGTAACTCTGTGATTTAGCATTTAACATTACACAATATCAATAATTTTTTTTGAGGTTAAAAACTCCCAAAATTTTAATATATTGTAATCTAAAATTATTATAATGTTGCACAACGTTTCGGTACTATTGTCCCATATGCATGTACTTTAATAAACCTCATAATTACTTTATGAGTAATTTTATAAAGTTTGACTAATTATCAGGTTTATTAAAGTACATGAATATGGGACAATAGTCCCGAAACATTGTGCAACATTATGATAATTTTAGAATAAAATATATTCAATTTTTGGAAATTTTTAACGATGCTTTGAAACATTGGTTACAATAGTCCGATCCATGAAGCCACAAATATTGGGCGAACAAGAAGAACTCCGGGTTGGGGGGTATGCTGCCTATGAAGGGGCTACTTTGTAGTAATATACTAATTGAATTCCAACATGATAAAAAATATCAAGATACGATAAAAAATATCAAGACGTTGGTAACTACATTTTGAAAAGTGTTCATTAGGGAAACTAATGGGATCCTTTTATTTAACAAGAATTATGCATTAAATTATTCTTCTTGTGAAATTATGGACGTTTCGTGACGGTTGTCCATTGACTTGAATTCTATTTAAAATTCATTGAACTATATTTTAACGTAATATACACTGGTTTTTAATCTCTGCTAAAAGAAATATAAATTTTAATATCATTTGCAAAAGTTATCTTCAGAATAATCTGACCCTATTAGCTCAAATTGATAAAGAATGAATTCACACTGGCATAAATGTTGCATATATGCTATTAATTATTGTGATTATTATAAAGACGCTAGTTTCCATGGATTGTAACATACCTGGAAGATAATAGTAGCAATCTCTGGACGACCAAGGACCTATTTAGTTCTGATAGTGCAGCCGACAGACTGATAACAAACCGTCACCGCATGTAGCGATCTTAGGGCAGATACGTCTTATCTACCCCTTCCCTTAGCTTACTGTATTTATTCTGTCCTTACTTATGAATATATGATGATAACAGGAAGCCCGTATTCGTAATGGGTCAATGGCCTCCGGGTATTTCACTCTGTAATATTATAGCTACAATGACATGGATGTGGTATATACAGTGAGGGAAGAAGAGACTGAGGCCAATGAAAGAATAGTCTCCTTTTGTCAATACTTTACTTTTTAGTAGAATCTTTGGTTCAGTAGCCCTGATGAAGGCCTAAAATTTAGTTTGAAACGTTGGGGCGAAATAAAAAATTTCTATTCTACAATTACAATTTACAACTGTAATTAAAAAAAAACACATTAAGTACATTTGATGTAATATAAAAATGATACTGGCATGTAAAGAAACTACCCAGAGGTAGCACTCTAATCATATTTTTACACTGGAAGGTCTCGAGACCTTCTTCTTTTCAGGCACCTCGGAGGATTTTTAGGAATAGAAGAAGGTGCAAGGTTAGAAACTAGAGGGTTCTGATGTTTGGAGAGTTTATGTCGGAAAAATTGATATCTGGTCCGAGCTAGATCAGTTATCAGGGAACATTAATGTCTTTATGTATGATTTTATTTGTGACAAAGTAAGGAGCATTTTACGAAGGATTTTGAGTTGTAAGGATTGGATACGTGAGGAATTCGAAGGTTTAGTGGACCCCCAAAGCTCAACTCCGTATGCACAGATAGGCCTTATGATTGTCATGTAAATCTTGTAAGTATTTATAATGAATTGAAAGTTTTGACCGTTTGTCTAGTAAGTGCTGTAATAGTGTAGTTTCCTGTATTTTCAATTTTGTGTGAGGATTCCAGGTTAGTCGTTTGTCCAGATGTAGTCCGAGGTAGCGGATCTGATCGACAGGGGTAAGAGCAACAATATTAAAGGATACTTTAGAGCAGTCAGTAGGTTTACGACGAAGGGTAAAAGTGATTTGATGAGATTTATTTTAATCCTCAAATTATGACACCATTCCTCGAGGGCTGTGATATGGGATTGGAAAGTTTGGGATGAAATTAGAGGGTTATTATTAACACATGTATCAGCGGCATACATGGTGAGGATAGTGTTAGGATTGGTTGGGATGTCTGGTGTATAGATTGTGTAGAGGATGGGACTGAGGATACTACCCTGAGGAACACCAGCGGACTGAAAGAAGAGGAATGAATAGGAACCATTGTGGTTTACTTTGAATAATCTATCATTGAGAAAGGAGCGGATAATGAGAAAGTATGTAGGAGGTAGGAATTTACAAGATTTGTAAAGCAGTCCCGGGTACCAGACTCGATCAGAAGCCTGTTCTAGAATGAAAAAAAAAACTCCCGCGCAGTACATTCCGCGCTCCAAAGAAGTTGAGACAGCGTCCACCACACGATGACATTGCTGGATAGTTGCTGCTCCAAATGGGTTCGGAATCCAAATTGGTAATCTGGTATTATATAATTGGAATCAAGGATGCAGTTATAGGCGTTTTAAAATGAGTTTTTCGAGAATTTGCCCATGTTAGGTAATCGAGAAATAGGACGGTAGGAGAATGGATCTTCTGGTGGGTTTGGGGTCTTGGTATCATTTTAACTATTGATAATGTCCATGGGTCAGGAAATATGTGGAACGGAGAACGGCGTTATATATGTAGGTGATGAATAGTATAGCTTTTGCACCAGGAGCTTTGCGGTTAGATAATCTCTGAATGATACTGGATGGATATATCTGTAGGATGAAATGCTTTAGGTGGAAGGGTCATGTGGAGTGGAATATTTAGTTCTGATTCAATACATTCAAGATGAATTGGGTTAAGGATATCAGGATGCGAAATGAAGGTTTTAGAAAACTGTTGTCCGAATATTTGCGATTTTTCTTCGTCCGTTCTGGCCCAGGTTTGGGATTCGGTGAGAAAAAGATAGTTAAAATCTTTAAAATTCTGCAACATTTTAGTCGTTCGCCGTAATGATTTGTCAGTAGTTGTAAGATCTCAGTAAAGTTAATTAAATTTTGAATTTTGTATTTTCTTATTTCTATTTTAAGTTTGTTAGTCAATTTGGTGTAATACGTTTTGTCAGTTGGAATTCTGGTTCTATGCCACTTCGATCTTCCTCTGCGTTTTTCCCTTAGTAAGATATGAATATGCTATGGCAGGTTATTTTGCTTATTGTTATTAAATCTGTAGCAGTTAGCGAGCACGAAGTGCTGCTATAACCCGCCAGGGGCCAGCACTACAAGCGTCTAAGAAGCTGTATAATTGTGTATAAGTTTATCATTATAAAAATACGATCTCTTATATAAATGTACATATGTTAATATGTAATGTGTAAGAATGTTAATTATAAAATAAAAAGAGATTGTGCAAAAAGATTCTACGGAACTATCTCAAGTAGAGTTAAAAGAGTGAATCCTCAGTGATAACCGATCACATGAGGCCTTCAATTGCCACCGGGATTGATCCGTTAAAGCAAGCCTTTTCACTGGCCCAGTCATAGCACTGGTGGTTTACACTCTGCTTGAGATAGGTTCGTGCATTGCATTGTTATCATGTTATTATGTTCAGGTATTGCTAAGTATTATGCACAGAGATAATTAATATATAAAAATAACGATATGTTTTTTACAAAATGAAGCATTATGTAAATTTGGGAGCTTCAGTGAGGCTTGAGGTGCTGTGCTCTGGTGAGTTGTGATCGCACCGCTTGCTCCCTCTCGCTACAAATCTATTTGACGGAGTGTTGTCAGTTATGATTGTTCTTATTGATGATGTGAGTTTTTGAATAGCTTCGGCAATGTCTAGTTTAGTTTCCAGTTCACATTTAAATTTGTTCCAGTCAACTCTTCCTGTAATAAATGAAGAAACGTAAGGCTTAGGTACGAAGCTTGAATGTAAAAAAAAGCAGAACTGGACTATAATCTGATGAAACGTCGTCCAGGGATTCAACAATGGCTTGAGAGGGAGAACTCTGGGAGGTGATAAATATGTCAAGAATATCAGGGCATTTTTTTGAGGGATGTAGGCCAAGAAGTCGGATTTTCGGGAGAGAGAATGGAATATGTGCAGCATACCCATCGTTGGTCCTTAGCATTATAGTCTCATCCAGCGGTCCGAGGGTTTGGAAAAAGGGATCAAGAGGGCTATTACCAGGAGGACAGTATACAGAGCTGAAAAGGTAACATGGAAAAGGCTGTTTGAAATGATAACCGAGGTTGATTGAATAGCTTCAGTTGGATTGGAAGGAATAAGGAAATGGGGTAAGGATTTGTGGATAAGGATGCAATAATCAGCATGGAAAGTGTTGGCTGGGTGGTCCGATCTATAACTGATGTAGTCACGTATGTAAAAGTGTGTCCTTTGTGTGAAATAAGTTTAAGTCAGTAGAGCTATGTCAATGTGTTTATCATGTTGGAATATGATTAATAAGGGATTTCATAGCCTCTTGAAGATCTTTCAGGAAGGATTTGAGGATATAAGTTATATCCATTGGAATTTGGTAATGAGGATTGTCATTGGCATAAATTGATTAAAAGAACTTGAGATACATAAATAAATCTTAAAATCCACTTATTCAACAAATGTATTAATGAAGCTATTACTTGAAAACATAAAAGCTCTACAAAAAAATTAAAATTTCATTAAATAATTGAAAAAAATCAAGGTTGTTCTGACATTTGGTTGTGAAAAATCCATACTTCAGAAAATATTAGCAGTCAAATAGAAGCTAGTTAAATGTACTATAAAGTAGTTTGTGATTAGTATTTTCTACTAGGAGTAGTATTGTTTTCATTATATTTGCCTAACTCAATTCAGACCTTAGGCACTTGACTACACTTTTTTTTTTTAAAAAAAGGTAGTTAAAACTAGCTAGATTATCTGCAGCTATCGTTCTGTACATTTTTGTGATTACATTGATCGTAAGGCTGTTATTGAAAGGAAAGTTTATAAAATGGAAAAAATTCAAATATTTCTAAGATCAGACATTTACTTGACCATCGTTTTGAAACCACTCCTTGATTGAATTATAGTGTTATGGTAGTTATTTGACGCATAATTCAATGCTCTAAATGTTATATAACATTAATTTGTTAAATAAAGTGTTTAATTTTTTAATTAGTTTAAAAGGTCGATGTATTTTGAAAGTACAACCAGAAAATCACTTCGAAAATCGGGACAAATTTAGTGTCTTCTTATTAGATCTAATTATCTATTAATATAATTTTCAACTTTACTTAATTTTTTTCCAACTGAAATTCCAATTTTATTGCATTATAACGCTCTACTACTTGCGTGTTTGTGCTCCGACATAGTATCATCAAATATGATTTATGAGCAAACGTGGTAGTAAAAAGTTACTGGTGCTTTAATTAATTAGTACAATGCATTATATTGCCTGGAAGTTAACCTCGCAGTATCTCAGTCTTTCCAACCACTCATAAAAAAATTTATGATTGGTGACAAAACTAGAGGATTAAAATCAATTTCAGAAAAAATATCAGATAATCTTCTCCTCAGAAAAGATGGAAAAATCCTCGTAGGCCTTCAGTAATATTCAGATGAAACCGTATATTTTCCTTACATTTAATTTTAGTCAAGATATACTCTGTAATCTTCATATTTATTTATAAAAGTTCATTTACTTAAATGTAACGTAATTGACGATATTATTTGTTTGTATGACACTTCTTCGTGATAAACGTAGCCCAAGTGTAACTTAGCATAGTGGTAATATTTTCTTTTTTTTTTAAAAACATTTTTTCAGGAAATGTTCAGAACCATTTTGTTTATTCTTCACAAAAAATGTTAATTCACTAATATGTCGATTCTGATATAGCATTTATTTCTATACGTTCTCAGGCTACTTTATTTATTTAGAATAATTATTTAAAATTATTTATTGTTTTGTTTATTTTTAGAGAATTATTCAATTCTTTACATAGCGTCGTAGAAATACATATGAATTTATCTTGCTGACCGATATTAAGGATGGACAGCATTGATCGAAGATTGACCCTCACCCACTTTCTGTACTTATCATGAAATATGAATAGAATAACCCGCTTAGGCGTCCTAGCCTATTAATTAAAAGCGTTGACGACCTTACCTCACCGTCTAATGAGAAGACGTGATATTAGTATTGGTAGTACATTAGATTTTTGTGTTCGATTTAGGTAAATAAATAAAAATTAGCTATGGTTATTTTATAGATTTTTATACAAGTTATAACAAAAAATTAATATATTATTTAAGTATTTGAACTATTATATGAGCGATTACTTATTTTCTTTACCAAAAAAAATGTTTTTTTTTCGCACACTTCTATAAAAAAAATACATACCTATAATAATCTACACACATGTACTTATTATTATATGCATGTAATTATTCGTAACTTTATTATAAAAGGTTAAAAAAAAATTGCGTTATGACTATCTTAAATTATTTTATCTTGGAGTTCTAGCTATACAAATTCTCCATATTCCTCTCAGATCACATTTACTTATTTTATACATTTTATTCAGTTGTAACTATCAATAAATATATTTTAGAACAAAAGAAAATTATTTCATCGTATAGATGTTTGTATTCAATGATGTTGATACACTTAATGAACAAATTATTTACTCGTTATTAACCAAGCTGATTTCATGAACTAATTAAAATTTTCATAAATAATAAATAAAATATTTAATTTTAAATCCTATAAATTTGTACTAAACTTAAATTTTGATGACAGTTTTTCTTGTTTTGATCAAGAAAAAGCCCCAAAAATATTTATAATTTAATTATATAAAATGTTTATA
The DNA here is from genome assembly GCF_000696795.3 of Halyomorpha halys. Lineage (NCBI taxonomy): Eukaryota > Metazoa > Arthropoda > Insecta > Hemiptera > Pentatomidae > Halyomorpha > Halyomorpha halys. Next base: position 95,886 of record NW_027116476.1, on the reverse strand, counting down.
ATTCAAATATTAATATTTAAATTTCATTGAACGATACGACGATGTCGTCATGTTAAGGTTATTTATTTAAAATCTTAAACATTTGGTATTATCCAGTTTTTTAAATAGGTTTCACGGCTGCCTTCAAGAACGGACGCGTTGGCTATATTTGTTTCTTGGTGAGTTCTCTGTTGATTATTATTCGTTAGTTAAAGGAAAACTAACAGAAATCAGCGGAAGCAATGCATAATCATAGGCCTTCGCTCTAAAATTATAATCTGTTCGTGACCAGAGAGTTCTGCCTCTTCGTGCCATCTTCCTTTATCGCTTTTCCTCTTGGACAGTCACGGCACACAATGGAAAATCCTAACAAATATAACTGATGAATATTTAGTATATATGCTCAAAGCTTTACACTGTTTAGTTACATTTGAAATATCATCTCGGTAGTATAATATCTGGTAATATGTATGATTCGATTTCGCGGAAATGTTGGTCTGATTTTAAGTTTTGAAGAGACATTAAATTTTATGGGATCAATTTTTTCTTGTATACTTTCAAAATTGTCAAAGAATGAGTGGTATGTTGTCAGAGCGTGCCATTGTATGGAGAGCATTCGGTTAGAAGTCGTGGCCTATGAATCTGATAATTTTTACTATTATCTTAAATTTTTTGGGAAATTTATTTCATCCAAACACTTTATATAAATATTCTTAGTAAAGATACCATTGAATAGTGCATTTAGTGGTGAGGATTCATCCTGTACCATGATTTGTCTATTAATAATGTAGTTTTTTCGTAATCGTAATCATTTTTTATAAAAATGTATTTTAATCAAAACCTTGATATTAATATACTTTATTAAGATGCCTCTCTTCTCATTATAATTTATACCTAAATGGTCAGGGCATGTCAATCGTGAGCATCCGTTCAGAACGATTCGTGGTCAATCCTCCAGATAATTTTTACAATATTCTTAAATTTGTATAAAGATATATTTTACTCAAACACTTTATATAAATAAACTTTATAAAGAGAAGAGAGGCAGACTGAAAAAAAAAAAAAACGATGAGTAAAAGAAAAGAAATAATCAGGCCGTTCCATCTTTCTAGAAAAAGAATTTTATGAAGCTACAAGAGAATCAGGATTTCCTGACAGTAAGAGCCTCTAGAATGGTTTATTTTTCAATCACTAGGTTCTTGGACTATTCACTCGTGACTGCAGGTTAAAAAAAAATTTAGAATGATTAATATTAATTCAAGATTCTTTTATTTTTATCATTATTTTATTTTATTCATTTATTTTTTCATGCAAGTACTTTGATTATGTTAATTTTCTTTATCCTTTTGTTTGTATATATTTTAAGAGAGATTTTATTAACTTTTACTTGTAGATTTCCTTATTCAAAATTTTTAAAATTCATTTGTGACATTATTACTATTTTTTAAGTAAAATAAGAATACGCAAGCCAGAGTTCACTAAGCCATTAAAGGAATTGAGTGTAAGATATCCTATTTTTAATCTTCTAGAACTCAGTATAGATGCAAGCTCTGCAAAGTGAGATGAAGTAAAATGTTACTTACTACTAAATATTTGTTTTGCTATCTTTCTTTTCTTGGCTGCCTTCCTAACCATCTTCCCACAGTTTATTGTATAAGGTCAACTAATAATCTTATTCAATATCTAAAAATATTATTCAAAGTTTTATTATTATTTATTTATTGCTATTTACAACTGTACATTATAATACATTTACGACGGCTCCCTACGAGAAATTGATTTTAATTTTTTATGGTTTATTCGATCTACCACATTGTTTGCAGGGATATTGTCAAAAACCTTCAAAAATATCTTAATATTTTTGCTGTTATTCGCCTTCAGATTAGGCGGAGTAAAATAGTGCCAGGGTACGAATTCGCCTTAATAGCTGATTCTACTAATACCCTTTAGCAAGTGTACCCCTTTTTTTTAAATTCGTAAGAAAATGCTCTCAAATGATAGACTATTTGCAATTTTTTTACTTTGACACCATGGAAGTAAAATAATAAATTTTCGAGATAAGAATTTGAAAATGTATATAATTTATTTTCTTTTTTTTTTGTTTTATTATTATTTACTACAATTTTTTTTAATTTAATATTCTGTACACATTCTCCATTAAAGTTGTTTCAAATACCGTCTTCCTGAAATTGCCCTTTTTTCTTCTCTATAGCCTTCTTTTCAAATATTTCCTTTTCTTTTTATGATAAATAGAAACCGGAGTAAAACAAATATGTACAATTTCCAATTGTTTCAGTATTCTACCAATTTCTTTTTTTACCAAAACGATATCTTATGGTCGAATGTATTAATCTTTTTAACTGGAAATGTTTTGTCAAAATGAAGATGTAGATTAACAGTTATTCTTGGAGTTAAATGATAATAATTAATTTTTATATTATATTGTGTTAAAAACAGGCAAAAATTGAAAACTGATATAGATAAAGTTAATATTGTTTATTGTGCTTAATTTTTTGAAAATCACATCTGCGTTAGCAATTGGAGGTGTGTTTTGCTAGAATCCACTCCATTATGGTTTGAACGTTTGACAGGATTTTCCCCTAAATTGCACTAATGCAGTGCACCATTAGACATGATCCACATAATGGCTATGCAATTGGAATGATTTGTGCTTGCAAAATAGCTACTTTGTTTCGGACCAATAGCGATTTTTTTTTCTCATTTCAAAGCGTTTGCTTTACTATCGTGTGTGTGGTTCTTAACTTTTTAATTCATCTTATGTGTTAACTTACTCTTGTACGAAAATTGTAAATTTTTTTTTTAATTTGGTAAGTCACAATTTCTTTTCGAAAAACTCGGATTTTCGTACTTTTTTCCACTATAACATTAACTTTATAAAGAATTATAATATTGAATGTTGTCAATACTTTATAGAAAACGATTATGAATCTTTATGTTATATATACTCCTGAAAAACAAAATAAATATAATTAGATTTTTCTTTGTTTTATCTACTGAAAAAGATCAATAAAAGTATAAATATATTTATATTTTTATTATATATTGATATATTATATATTTTTAATTTACACAAATCGCGAATGCTATGTTATGTGATAAATAAAGTTTTCCTCTGTCTTGTATTGTTGGAAGCTTTACTGAAGCTTATAGAACTTCTAATACTTGTTCGTTGAAAATCAAATAAAAGCCGAATAATCCACATTAGGAATTCAAAAGCACGAAAAGCGTTTCTCTTCAAACCTCTCAGGTTTCGTGCAACTGTTTCAACTTTTTAAACTTTTGTTTCTGTACAAGCTAGAGTGATGCATGCGAATTTATTTCGATAAACCCTGCAACGGACTCATTAAAGGAATTTGGACAATTTAAGTTCATCGAAGTTAAGAGAGGAGGAATGCTGCTTCCTGGACTTGGAGGATCATTTGTCACTTAGTCCTGCACGCTATGCCCTCACGGAACTTTGATGTGCAGGTTCTCGCCATGCGAATCTAATGAAATTCTGGTTTTTTTTTTCCCTAGAGAATTGTTATTTTATCAGTTATAGACTTATTTGATCTTATTTACTTGAAATTTATACTTAAGGAAAACAATATTATGCATAGTGAATCAAATGAATCGTTCTAGAGTATGGATTATTTTTCGATTCTCTGGTCACAAAAAAAAATAAATATGCTTATAATCATTTTGAAATTTTCAGAATAAAGAATTTTTAGATACAATACTTAATTTTAATTTTTTTTTCTCGGAATATAAGAAAAATAATCTAAAACAATGTAGAAATGACAATAGTAAATTATGCTAAATTAGCAGTGAAAATTTTTTCCTAGGAAATCAAAATTAACCTAAAGAAAAAAATATACCTGTTTATTTTAATTTTAAAAAAATGTTGTATTCTCAATTAGGAGTTTTACCAATATTCCACTTTGCTTTAATGAAAAAATAAAAAATATCAAAAATGCGTGGAAATTCAAAAACAATGTATTTCTTAGTGAAGCAAGGTAGTAGTGCGGATAAGCTTCTACTTCCCTGGCCTGTCTACCTAGGAATCAAAAATTTCACGGCTTTAATTGTTGATCGTATTTTTCTCTTTACGATTATTAAACGCTACATAAAATGAACCTGTTTGTCCAGGCTTTTGTTTGCGTGGTCAAGTGCCTATAAGCTCACTTATTTTTTTATGAATAATAACAAAGATAAATTTTTTAAATGACAAAATAATAACAAAGAAAAATTAATTGTCCCCAAAGTGCTTCCATCTCTTGAAAAGAAAACTTACTAAAATTCGGTGTATTTAGCCCTAATAATATTCACCAATTTAACTTAGGGCGAAGGAGAGACAACAAGAAATCTTGCCTAAATTAAAATAAAAATTATCATATTAACGCCTATTTTTGGCAAATCTTTAACAGTTACCTTTGATCAAATCTTATATGAATATTTTATTAGTCCCCACAAAAAGTCCAGTCTTAGGAATTAATCAAAACAATTGTTGTAATTTATTTCTTAAATTGAAGATTTTTTTTTTATAATTAGAGATTAACTCTTCTTAAAATTGTGTTTGATTTAAGAAACACGGTGCAAGTTTCCCACAAGACATAATACATAATTATTAAGAAACATGAGAACGATGATAATAAATATTTGTTTAGTGTAGTATCATCTTTACCTTGTTTAAATGTTCTACATACATGATGCGATTC
>NW_027116476.1:90564-91139 GCF_000696795.3 Halyomorpha halys | reverse complement strand
ATTATTAAGAAACATGAGAACGATGATAATAAATATTTGTTTAGTGTAGTATCATCTTTACCTTGTTTAAATGTTCTACATACATGATGCGATTCTACATAAATGATGATGATAATATCTTAGTCATATTTAATTCATACAAAACTCCGAGGTTATAACAAGACATAAAAATAATGATAAATAACAAAATTTGCACTGGTAATTTTCAATTTCATATGTCTAATTTGTATAAATCTCTATGTTTTTGAATGAAAAAATGAAATGAATAATGGCCGACATGAAAAAAAGGCCCTACTCCGAATTTCACAGGAATCATTAAAGATAAAAATGTTTTGACACATTGTAAGTGATTATTTTATGATTGTACTATTTTAGAAAGTACCAGTTTTAAAAAGTTAAGTGAGAGTAGTTCTGAATATTTTTTCCTACACAATATTATAGAAATGAAGACAAAAAATATTGTGTTCTTTCTATACAACAATACAAATCCTAATAATTACACTGCATGTACTTTTTTTTTTACTTTTTCTTTTTGACGTGACAACGTCTTATAAATCATTTTGCGGGATGCAATG
>NW_027116476.1:86018-90039 GCF_000696795.3 Halyomorpha halys | reverse complement strand
TATAACTGTATAAATATTTTGTATAACCAAGCAAAAATAAATATCTGAATTCAATATGTGAACTGGTTTATTATTTCAAATATATAACATTGGATTGATTTTAATTTATATTTATGTAATATTAGCATAGAGTATACGTTGTCACGGAAATATGTCGCCTCTGAGGCCTACACGGGCACGGTTTTTTTTAATTTAAAAACTTTATTTAGTGATAAATGTTAGAATCTGCCATCGTTGAGCAATTGGTAATAGTCGTAACTGATTACATTCATACTTAATAAAAAAAAATGAAAATATAAAAAAAATAAATAAATAATAACATCAAATAAAATAAATAAGTAAATGAAATACAATCTCTCTCTAAATATATATGTAAATAGAAGATAAAAATCGAACTATGTACATGAAGAGAATAAAAAAAAATTATAATAATAATAATGAAAAACTTAATGATCACTAAGTCACATTTGTACTTTTATATGACCCCTCTCTATTCTCCACGTGTGAGGGGTAAAGTAAGGCTCTACAGTGTATGTAGTATACTTCAGCAACCAATTTTGTTATATATTTACAAATAATATCGTATCTTTTCAATTTATTAATCTAATTATTTTTATTTATTGCTTTCATAACGAAATAACATTAACAGTTTATTTAAATCTACGGGGAAATCATTATTATGATAATAATAGTTATTTATTATTACTAATTATTCAAATGAGCAAAAAAAATATTCGTGGGAAGCTTGTCGTCTATTAAAGAATAATAATAAAACTTACAGAAATATTGATAATTCATCAGGATTAATGGTGATTCATTTCTTCTTAAACACGAAAACAGAGATACAAACTGAAAAAAAAGGCGTGAATCAAATGTCAATGCTTGACATTTACGGGCTTATTGCATCGCCGGTCGGATTTCACCCCCTCCTCCCACCCCATAAATACAAAGCCCAATTTATGACCTCTTACATTTTTTATGTGTTTTATTTCAGCTCGATCGTAAATGTTTCCTATTTTCGTCCTTATCGAACTCTGCTTTTAATCGTTTCTGTTCATTTATTACCATGTTTCTGCGTTGTTACATTTGATGTAATCATTTTTTAAAAATGTTCAAATCAATGTCTGAAAAATTATTTTCTTTAATACAATGAAACATTGCCTTAAATAGGATTCAAGAAGTTGGCCACGTGTTACAGAAATATGTTTATGGTCACAAATAAAATAAATTTCTCGTAAGCTGCATTCTAGAATTTTCCTCTGCATTATATGTATTTTATAAAATTGGGTGATTAATTTTGCTAGCTATATTCACCCAGTCAAATGAAATACTTGACCTAAACATTCAAAAAATAAGGAAGTAACCTGCTTTTTATTGTTTAGTTCTATCAGTGTTACATCCAAAATGTCCCACGGATTTGTGCTTAAAGGTTAGGTCTGGGATAGATAGAAGAGTAAGAGATAACAATTCATTATTCATCAATTTCTGGATTATTTTTCTTGAACTAAGAGATTTAGTGTAAAAACAATTCTTTACGAAATTGGAGCCTATTAAATTTGCTAAAAATATGCTTATATAACTTTTTTATCTAGTTTCTGTGATTTGGATGGTACAATTATTAGTCGTAGTAATGGTACAATTAAAAAGAAATTGTTTATTTTTTACTTTTTTTTTTTTACTACAACCAGTTCGCTTAGACAATGTCATTGAAACATCCCATTACCAGTCGAACTTAGTTCCCCATTTACATACCCCTGTATATTTGCTCTCAAATTTCTTTAAACAAATATGTCCCTCATTTGTTTATTGTTATTTAATTATTCTTATCTATTTGGTTGCCATTTCCTATTTTGTTTTTTCCCTTTGGGTAGTAAGAACCGGTAGAGTTTCCAATATATCTGGATACGCAGTTGAGGAAACTTCTCTAGTGCTTCAAATTGTTTGACCCGGTATTATTCAATAATGCGGTAAGTATTAAAATACCATACATTAATAACATTAGCTTGGCATGTTATTTAAATTTCTAAAAATTAAAAAAAAAAAACACTCCATTACATATTTAATATTATTATAGAGGCAAAAACTACTCATCCTTTTGAGGAGATAAAAACTAGGTCCAAGTTTGAGGTTTAGGTTATCAACTAATAACAGTTTCAGATCCAAATCTGTTGGTACTGATAAAATTTCATATAAATAATTTAGAATAACATTATTCAATTATTGTATGAGCCGGTCCTGTTCACTGAGATATGAGGGAATATTTGAAAAAAAATCAGTGCTGTTCCATCACAAGCTGAACAAGGTTTCAGTGTTTCAAAAGCATATTTTTGTGAATCGGTGTCAAAATTAATGTATACGTATGTAAGTAATATGTAATGTTAATGTATACTATTCTTAATTTATATATTTGATATTTATTTATTCATATATATTCAATCGATATTATTCTTATTAAATATCTGAATTGATATTCGTAACCATTTACTGTCCTGGCTAACATTATTTGTAAAGGGACTATCCCTAAGACAAATAAACATGTATGATTATAGTCATGCAACTTCTTAGTTGCGTTGTCCAGTTCTGTTTTTTATTTCATTATCGGGACTTGAATTTACCTTCTTCTTAATGTATCGTCGACATGTTCCTAATGACTTCTTTAGAGAAGTTTATGGATGTTACTGAAGGAGTTCATTGGACTATGCGAACGAAATATTGAGAAGAAGAGAAATATCCTGTGGAAAACTATAATAGAATTATTAAAATACAGTTCCTGCTTACATCTTCCGTATTTGTTGTATAGTGTTATGTTGCAGATATGTCCCTCCATGTTGCAGACCACGTGACGGCTAGATGAGGAGCGAGGGGGACGGGGAGGGGGAGCGGCTGCTGGGAGGCGGGAAGAGCCACCCCGTCATCCTCGAGCTGGCCCCTGAAGGCCCACCCCCGCCGCCGGCAGACAGGAGGGAGTCTGTTGCCTCCACCGACTTCGCCGTCACTAGTGAGTACTACCTTTGTCATTTTTAAAGTTTCATTGCAATGGAAGTCAAAAAGTTGCTACACTGTTTGTATTATAACAGCACAAACCATAAAATGTAGGAGTTTGTAGAAAAACATTGGTTATGCAAACTTCTTAAGTATACCTGAGCATGTAGAGTCTCTCTTAAAATAAAATAAATACTTACTAAATAAAATTTGTAGAGGCCTTTGTGGCTGATCATTCTACTCAGGGATACTTTAGCATTCTAAAATCAGATGTGGCGTCGCATGGTGCTATACATCAGTGTAACTTTATATAAAAATCGGAATTCAATTATGAATTGAGAATTTGTATTTATCAATAAATATATTCTATGTAAACACTTTCTAATACTTCATAATACTGTATCTCAAATATTTAATAAATAATATAATAAATAAGAAACCTACTATAATATTTTGGTTATTTAAAACTGTTCTACATTAATATTCAGGATCACAAAAAAAAAAAAAAATAATAAAATAAATTTCAGTATACAGTAAATCAGTACAGTAAATGATAAAATAGGATTGAATCTTAAAAAAAAAATTAAAGTAATATTTTTTGGGATGTTATTGGCCTTGAATTGAAAAACGAAAAAAGCCTATCTCCATATTCATTTATTCGTATCAACGGACATAAGCAGAGAGATTGGCTAACTTGTTTATTCCTTTCCAATGGGTAATCCATTGGTAACCTCTCGTTTGGTGTTGATTAGCATACAATTGATTGTTGAACTTTATTAGAAAATAAAATAAGTTAAATTTTTAACTAACAATTATAACAATAAATAAAAACACTAACCACTTTTTACACTATTATGTACAATATTTACTCTCTCGACCTGAGGAACTGCCAGACCTCTCTATCTCCCAGCTCTTCGAGATCCCAGTGCAGCCATCTCCTTGCGTCACTGATAATAATCCAGAGGCTGAGTTAGTGTTATTTTATACCAGATCAGCCTGGTTGGCCTTACATGATTGATATAATTGTCACATATATATA
>NW_027116476.1:61323-82373 GCF_000696795.3 Halyomorpha halys | reverse complement strand
AGTTGAAAATGGGGGATATAGTCTCGTACGAAAGACACCCCTAACTATATACACTTTTAATTATAATTAAAAGAAAAAAAGATAAAATAAATAGATAGGAATAATACTTCTTGCCATTTCCCTCTAATGATAAAAAGAAACAATTTAATTTTAAAAAAGGACGAGATAAGAAAAAAAAGATTAAAAAAATAAATAATAATAACAAGTAAAATAGAGGTAGTGTGAATAATGAATTAATAAATATAGAATTTATAACAGAATGTCCTGGAACAGCTTGGGCTTCAGCCTTCGGGTTGAGGTTGGGTTTCCCAGGTTGTATGTCACTGCTCCTTTAACTGTCGGCAACTGGGAGTGGAACTTCCTGAACTGTTTTTTTATGAAATCCTCTATTAACTCAAATTGTAATTCCCGATGCAATTGGATATTTATGATGAACCAAGTAGCATTAACCGCTATTCTTAGGAATTTATTTTGAAATGATTGTAATTTTTTTCTTTCTTATTTTTTATTTGTTCGTAATTTTATCATTCGTAAAGATGCCGCTCCCTAGACTTCAAAGTCGTTCATCAGCACTGGCCTGAGAATTGTTTTAAATGTAAGAACAGTTGTTTCAGGTTTTGATTTGAAAGTTCTGTTTAGGATAGGCATTACTTAACATGCGTAGTTTTGAGATAGTTTGATGTTCACTGGCAGGATTCCATGTCATACTTTTACCTTTGAGGATTAGCTCTGGTGGGCTTGTGAGCGTCGAAGAGTACAAACTTTTTAATTACATTTTTCAATGTTTATGATAATCATCAATTTAGTGAAACCTTGTTTTAGATCATTAAGGTGACTTTGTAAACTGTTTCTAGCGATTATTATGGCATCATGTTGAGAGAACACAGCTGTATCGTCAACGAAGATAGCTATGGAGGTATATGTGGACTGGATGATGTCGTGAAGGTAGAAGTTGAACAAAATGGGAGAAAGAACCTTGTGGAGTACCGGCTAACGGTAGAATTTTTGTTATTTATTCTGACAGAAAAGAAGGAATGAGCTCAGAATATATATAGGTATTTTGTAGTTCCTGCTTTCTTTAATTTATATAGGAGACCTCGATGACCTCGATGCAGACCTTATCGAATGTTTGTTGGAAATCCAAGAACGCTACCAGATGTCTCTTTTTTCGAATCCATTAATTATAAATTTCGATAGTCTTGCCAGTTGGTTAGAATGTAGATATAGTTTGAATGAATGCATTGAAAACCGAATTGAAAATCATGAATAATTTCGATACTCTGAAAAAAAGAATTAAGATTTTTTTTATAACTGATTCCAGTAATTTTTCAAAAATCGGTAATAAACTGATAGGTCTATAGATGCTGATTTGTTTAGCGTTCTTACCGTGCTTGTGAATTACTATGAGTTCGGTTTTCTACCACGTTTCAGGAAAATATCCAGTACGAAGACAACTAGTCATTGTCAGAACTCCAATGAGAGTAATCTACCGTAGCTTCTGGACACATTACTTAGTCATTATTCTTCTCTGAACAGAACTTTATATTTACATTTTGGTCGGCCCATCTCTGTAATACTGGAAAGACCCGTGTTGCTTTGATGATTGCTTAAAGCTTTCCATATTGATTGACGTTTATAACTACTACTTTCTTCTGATGGGCCGTAGCAAGGGATAGGTCGATGAAAATTTTACCTTCCATACCCTTCAGTTTCCCATGAAGTACTGGGATTTTTTTTTTGTTCCTTTTCTGTTTCCTTCCCATCATGCAGTCCATATTAAACTAGTACTTCTATGTAACGGGCACATATGGGAAATATGTTGATTTCTGATATGTATCCGTTGATTTTTTCCCCTAATATTAGACCTTACCTGTCAATCTATAATGGCAGGTTAAGCATTTTATTTTCGACACAAACTTTTCACGTTCCATCAAATTTACAATTAAGGTACCTGATTGCTGAGTGGTTTCGGCCAAGGGTTTCAGCTTGGTTCAGAAGTTGTGGGTTCCATTTCCACCTAGCCTAGTCAATTTTTATTCCGTGCCAACCCCGAGAAATGAATCTTGACAGTCCTACTCTGGGGTTGTTTAGGTCCTTAATTAAGGACTTCGCCAAAAAACTATAATAAAAAAATTACAAATACAATCAAAATAATTATCAAATTTCAATTTTTTTATTGGAATGAGAACATCAATTTTATAAATGAAACCTATTAAGAACCTTATATTAATAAAATCTAAAAGTTTTTTTCTACTAAGTAAATACACATGTAATTTAATAATGAAAAGATTTTGCAATTTGTACTTTACAAAAGCTGAAGATTATTACAAAAGATTTAATATTAAATTCATTATCAGTAAACAAAATGGTGTTTTGGAATCATTGTATAAATGAAATAAAATATTAGAAATATGTGAGTAGCATGCTCGGTCGCGAGGATCGTCTACATGCTTGAAATTTAGTTCTGGAATCGAATGTAAATTCATATTTTATGACTTGTGTCCGATAATAATAATAGAAGAGAGAACAGTGCTAATGGTAAAAAAAAAATTGCTGCCCTCATTTGGATTGAAGGGGTTCCGTAACGGAGATGCATTCAAATGCATTCACAAACATTGTTTTCTAAGAAGAGTGTCTGTGGTTTGTGGTGGGCTGGTGTATTTTGAAAATCGTGATTGGCCTTTTAGTCTTCTGTTGGAAAACAAAAAAATAAAAACGTTTTTGCAGATCGGAAAGGTAATTCTAAACATCAGTGCATTCAAGCAAACAAACTCTTTAGCTTAAATCATTAATTGATATTCAAAACAATCAGAAATCAAATCAATGGAATGCTTTTAATTTTATAATAATTAGAATCATTTTTCGTCCACGGCAGTATGTGCCCTTTAAGACAAGAGTATCGATGGCTATGATATGTTAAATATAATAAAAATAACAAGGGATGGCCAACTCAACTCAGGAATTGCAAGAAATTGTTCCGTAACTTACGTTCTTTGTCTGTCCCTTTTTCTGAGAACTCCTCGTTCTTCTAAACTAGATTGGATTATTGGATCAGCGGAGTTAATAGAAGTTAAGACAGCACGAACTCTTTCCTCTCATCCCTAAAAATGAACATTACTTGCGACCTGGATTCGTGCGATACCTAAAAGCGATGAGGTACTTGGGCTTGGCATTAACATTAATCTTTTTAGAGCCTTTGATCGAATGATGTAACAAAGATTAAATATATCCAAGAAATGACCAGTGGGAAGTGAATATCTTAAAACAGTCTCGAATAATTTTTACTCCTTTAGGTGATTTATTATGATATTTTCAGTGCAGTTCAATATGACAAAATGTTTTGAAATACGTTACACATTGTTGTTTGTATTTAAGGGCAACAATTACTAATGGTTTTCATTGCCCTAATACCTATAAAAACTATTCATTGACTTTTTATATCGATTAGAGATAAATATATGCATTATATAAAGGAACTCAGAGGGTGATAATTATTTTTGATCAAGATAATGTTAGATAATTCACGATACTGATAATTTATATTTTGATGATAACGATAATTATTTACAAATAATGTATGAAATCAATCATCAGAGTAAATGATTTGATAATGTTCTCCTCACTGCCGCCCTTGGGTCTGCAGAGTTTTGGAAGTACTCCACATTTTTCAATAATCACTCAATATCAGGGCCACTCTTTAAATATGTTACAGTGATAGTTACTTTACAGAATTGACACTGAGGTGGACATCCCTTTGTTACTAATAATGTTCAATTCTAAGGCGTTTTATAACCACCTCCTCCCTTCTACATTTTCTGCTGGTTAAGACCCAGCAACTCACAGTTGGCTTTATGACTTTATGTTTATTATTCTTTGAAGTAGTCCAAGTTCTTTTCCAGCCATAGTTTGTAGGTCAAAACTGATATTAGGAATCGGAACGACTGAGAACCCAGAAGAATGTTACTTTGGCAAAACAATTTCTTGAACAAGGGGTTATTCGAAAAAAAAATGGAAAAAGGCTTTAACAACACTCAGAGAGTCTGTGGAAACTATTACAGATTGAGCTGTGGATGACTCAACTAGTTGGACCGATTTTAAAATAGCTGTCAGTTTAGCTTTGAAGACACCATCTAGCTATTTATATATATAATATATATTTATATAGTATTTCAGCATTCTACCGCTATTAAAGTGTGTACATGATGTCAATACAGTTATTTTTGAACTATTCCTCTATATTGAATATATTGAAGTCCAAATTAAATGTTTGTTTTATATTCTTGGAGACTACGCCATCTTATTGAAAGGTAGAAGAAGGAAAAAGCATTTTTCTTCTTGGGTTTAAGATTTAATTTAGAGATTATTCATCTCATTTTGTACAAGAGTAGAAGTGGAGGCCTTTTTTCGATTTTTTTTTTTTAATATCTTTATTGAAGTTTACAACTGTATATTATATTATACATTAAGTAAATGAAATAAATTTATATACAGGAATTTTTAGTTTGGTTTATTATTTGGTAATTCTTGGTGACGATTTTACTGGGCTTGTTCCAAAAGCTTTAGTGAAAAGCCGTACACAAGAAAGGTGGATCTAGTTTTTTAATTTTTTATTTTAATTTATCCTGCAGAGCCGTGATCTATTTTACTACGGACTAATACCTCATAAATTCCAAGCATTATTTCCCTATCTAATCTCCGACAGTTGTTCTCTAATTTATTATAGTTAAATTGTACCCAGAGGGGGCAGCTCTCTCTCCCTAGGAGTAAAAAAAAATTAATTTAATAAAAGATATTTTTTCAAACAAATACCAATTGTAATAACTAATAGAACACCGCGAAAATTATATGTAATGTTTTTAAAATTTTTGTTTCATTCTCTTTTTCCGTGCTAAAGTGACAGTAAAATTGATACTATGGCTTGTCTTTTCCCCTAGTTTTGATCCTGGGTACCCCCTTGGTTGTATTTCTAACATATAATTTCTTATTATGTTTATTTCTTTCTTAGTTCGTCACTCGTTATTCTGGTCAACTGTTTTAAAATATTATTGAGCATAGAATATCATATTTTCAAAACAAAGGAAATGCGAGTTTAAAAATAATGTTTTATTGAAATTGTTTTTTTTTTTTGCTTATTGATGAAGTGGAGAATGTGAATTTTGCAGTTAGACTCTTCGTTTGTCTGTGTATAAATGATATGAGAGGTGAATTCATAGCGTTCTCATAATGATTTACTCAATTCTCCTGTAATGTAAGGTTCCATTCACTCTGAAGTCTTATTTATAAAATAAAGTCTAGTTAGTTGCTAAAATTGAATGAATTATCAATAAAATAAAGTATTTTCAATTAATAAAATAATAAAACTTAAACTTTTGGTAAGCTGTTGTATTTGTAGTAATATGATTAAGTTTAATAATTATTTATGATCTATAAAAATTGTCATGGATTAAAACTTTTCATCGTGTCTGCCTAGTATACATTACAATCATATAATTGTATGTATTAATGTGGAAAAGATTGTCGGGGAGTGTGGTCAGCAAAATAAACGCAAATCAATAAAAAAAAAAAATATTCGTACAGATGTTTTGATCTGAGTTTCAGGTCTTCATCTGGGCTATAAAAACAAAAAAGAGGTAACAACCATCATTGAGGGAAACTTGAAATTGAAAAAAATAATAAACAAACAAATTCGGAAGTATTCATAACAATGAATTGAATAATAAAAACTGTTGATTTATAACAATGAAATTAGACAGTAGCTGATTAATAACAATGAAAGATAAAATATAATATTATTTGGGTAATAAGGATGTATAAGATAAGATATGTAATTAGTGTCTAAAAAACAGAAAGACAATTTGAATCAATATGAAAGAAAAATGAAATATAAGTTGCAATGGGTAAGTAACTTATGTAAAATTGTCTTCTCCACTTGTTAATTTTCGGTCAACTATCTACACCCCTCTATATTTAGACTTTATACAAAAATATTATAATATTTATTAAATATTATATAAAAAATATATATCCTGGAAAGGTTTCAAATTTCCGTTAAGATTTACAACGGAAGAATGTTGTATAATAGACTTTAATTACTTTGTACGGAAAGGGGTACAGGGTCTAAGCCATAATAATATACAATTTTTATTTACAAGGTGATGTATATAGTG
Source organism: Halyomorpha halys (assembly GCF_000696795.3). Classification (NCBI taxonomy): domain Eukaryota; kingdom Metazoa; phylum Arthropoda; class Insecta; order Hemiptera; family Pentatomidae; genus Halyomorpha; species Halyomorpha halys. The sequence goes on along the minus strand of NW_027116476.1, from coordinate 76,206 downwards.
GTCTCATGGAATGTCCTCCGAAAAGTCTATTCGACTTTACTTCAGAACTGAACTAAATATGAAAATGGCCCTTATCTCTAAAATCTTAGTTATTTATTTCCAATGTCAGGAGGTGGGGGTTGATAATAACTCTATAGAGGGAGGGGAGTTGATAGCCAAGTGTGACACCCACGTTAATCTATTGTTTTCTTTTCTAGATCATAAACTGTTCTAGAAATTATGAGAAATAGGGCCAATACTGGGGTAATGGGGAGTTAAGAAACTAATACAGTTGCGGAAGGTTTTAAAAGGAATAGAACGATTCCCTTTAAATGACTATTTCCCGGCCAGGGCAGTGAATGGAGAAAGGGTGTAAAAGATACAGAACAAAAGATAAGGTCTAAGGGGTTGTTCGTGTACGGTCAACACATAGATTATTCATTTAAACATTTACATTAATAAACAAGGACATTTATTTAGCCATAAGATATTACACTCATACACGATATTATATTATATCTCATAAATGGAAAAGATAACTGACCAGATCAATATCCAAGTACAATATTGCTAGGAAATGCATTATTCAAAGCAAATATAGAAATATCTCAAGCGTAGAACTTAGCTGAGAGCCCTAAATGAAAACAATCACCGTTAGCTGACAGAAGCGCTTATTCCTGCAGAGCCAGTACAAAAGCCTGAGGCTGTTTGAAAATGAGAAGTCATTCCCCACCAGCTTTGTTATAATTCAGGTTTTCGTTTTTATTTATTTTCACTGTTACACAATGTTACCTATCGTTCGAGATTCTTCTAATAAATAGTCTTTGTTCGTTGTTATTTTATTTTTTTATTATGTTGAATGGCCTAAGTGATTAGGACATAAAGCGAAAAAAAAAACTATATCTTTTTTTTTACAGAATTTTCCAATGTATAAAAAGAATAATTTTGATTTATTTTTACTTTTACTTATCTATGCTATTATTATTCTTTTTATCACCCTGCCCCTGCCTGTTAAGCAATACGGGTGTTCGCAGCAGCAGGATCATCACTGGATGCATCGTACTGCACTCATTATAATGAACATTATTTTTAATATATGTGATTACACGCTCTTCTATTCTGTCTGGTGGCCTCGCTGGTCAATCTCGTCTCCTCCCGAGGAGAAACAGTTATATCCGGCATATTCACAAGACCGGCCTTTTCACCTTGTATCGTTAATCAACCAACAGGAGGAATTTTGCAGCAGAAGGAGCATTCAACCTGCTAACACCAGTACCGCCTCATAAGACACTGTTCTATGTGCCCTAGTGATTCACAGTAGAGCTATCCGCTGAACTATCGCGAACCCGGGATTCTCCCTGTGCCAGAGATTCTGCCTCCACACAGGGAATCAATATCTCAAGATACTCACAACTTCTGATATCAGATTCTGATATGCTTGAGTCCATTAGCAACCAGTACCATGTTACTTTTTTCCAATCCCCCTAGGCCAAGGAATGTGACAACCTCACCGGAACGTATTCTTGATCCTTGCATACTGAGAGTAATGGGGTGGGCTTTGTCAGCCGTGCTCTCTAATAGAGTGACTAGAATCTTGGCAGCGGCCATCTTTAACTTGTTCCTCTTGCACCATGCTCCTAGCAGGATGGCGTACCCATCAACTTCATTGGAACAGGGAGGAGACATTTAAGCCAATAAAACTTGGCTAAGTGTTCGTATTTTTCTCCTCCTTTGTAAATGAGGTTGGCATTTGCAATTTTTCAGCAGCTAGGCCAGTATCCCCTTCCTAGGCAATCATTAAATATTGAATAACAGTCTTTTTTCAATGGAGGGAATAATATTCTTCAAAATTGCCTTGTAAATTGTTTCTAAGCCAGTAGCACGGACTAGCCGTCTGTCTAGCCACTGCTAGCGTGAGTGCACCTCGTTTCGGTATGGCTTGGGATTAGATTCATACTTGTCACAAAGTGTAGCGCGCATCTCATCACTAATACACCAATGGGATGACCGCCGGGAATTGGAGTGCTATCTCTTTATGGTGGTTAACGCCAGCGTCGACCGAGCCCTCGCCTTCCGGTGCCGGAGAGGTTCTTCTGCTGTATCACGGATCAGGGATTCTGAGCACTCTGTAGTCCAAGTCATTAGCATGGTCTCTTCCCGCTATATCTTATTCTTCGTCGACTAATTTTCACTCAAGTGTTGACCGAAAATTTTAAATTCCAGTTTTCGATGGAAATACGTTTTGAGGTTTCCTGAGTCCAAATAACCTCGAAAAATGTTTTCCATGCGTTTTGTTGGATTTTTGTGTGTCCTAGCTGTCACGGTCGGAAGTCGTACGGAACTGAAATTATATATCTAAGAAGGGTATAATTTGATATTGCAGCAACTTTTTCAGTAAAATCGACTGACCACACATGCCACTTTATATTATCTATATTTTTAAATGGCTTCTTTTGAAGTATCATTAGTTTTGTTTGTTTAAAATAATTAACCATCTCACATTTTTACCAGTATTAAAAAATAAATAAACATAAAATATTAAACAATTTTATATTTCAATTAGGAGATAATTGAAAAATATAGCTTTCAGATTTAATTTACATTTATTGAAATAAGAGTAGTAATGTAGACGTATCATATAGCATTGAAAAGCTAAAGATTTTAGAAAAAAAATTACATATTATTTTATAGAACCTAATGGAGCATAAACACATAAATAAAATTTCTGTTCAAACAGAAGATTGTTTGTTTAACGGAGTGCGTTTTTCAGTTTCAAGAGTCTGAGAGAAGTTATTATGACACCTTTCTTATTAAATAATCAGTTTTTTAATTTCACTAACTTGAGTCTTTAACTCCATAAAGTCATTTTTATTATTTTCAATATTTATTATATAACTATTTAGAATTGAATAAATGGTACAGAGCGGAATTTAAATTTTAATTAACTGTTTTATTTGTATATTTCTATTGTACTTTTGCGAAAGAAAAAAATAGAAACTTTGCAAAGAAAAAATATTATTAAAATTAGTATTCTGAAAATTATTGAAATTGGAGTTAGTCAATCTGACAACTGAAAGCCTCATTTGGAAAATTATTGCGCAAATGTATTTCCACAGTTGATAATTAATCCCACAAAAAATATTTGTACGAAAAAGTGGTACTTGTGTGATGTGCAAACTGCACCAGATTTTTTAGTCTGGTATCCGTAAAATGAAATTTGAAATTTATCCGGTAAATTGCTTATAAAGAATTTGGTTGTTACACTGTACACTATTACGTAACTGGCCTGTTCTTCGCAGTAATGGCATTGAGTTGAAGCTTCGTCTTAGGCCGGTGTGATTGGCAGGTGGGTGTGGCCTCATTTGATCCAATCTGGGTGAATTACACCAAAACCCTTAACCGTATTCTCTCACTTTGATAAAATTTATTTATAATTGACTGAAATCTTATAAATTTGAATAATGTTATAAAATTGTTTTAGAATCATTTATGAGGAAACCTTAAAAACTTAGTATTTTCCATTATTTCTCCTAAAGTCCATTTAATATCTTCCCATCCAGTCTGATAGGAATATACTTAAACCAATTCTTGGAAGGAAAATATGCTTATTAGAAAAATAAAAATGTGAATAGTATTGTATAGTTCACATCCTACCTATATCAAGTCTGCACTCAGAAGGAAATATTATCTTAACGATTGTTTTCTTAATTTTATATTATTAATATATTGAAATATCATTGATTGTTGTGTGTAATGTATAAAAGAAAGATGGTCCGGGTGAAGTAAAAAAAACTCAAATAGTAATTAAACTTTTTATTGTGAGCTAACATTTCACCCCACTTTACAAGGCTTCATCAGGGCTAAAAAAGATAGGAACAAAGAACATAATATAATGAAGTAAGAGAACAGATAACATGAAATAAAAGTAAACTAAGATGTGGCTTAATATAGTTTAAAATATGTGAAAATTTATTTAAAAATGAACAAAGTAATTAAAGAAAATAAAAATAAGATGTGCAGTACAGTGTACTTACAGTCAGTTAAATAGATTGGGAGTGGGACCGAGTGTATCGGATGCTCTGAATGATGACCAGAAGAACGTGGAAATGGTTTTGGTTTTCTTAAAAAGGAATGGCCTTTTGAATAAGATTTAAACCCGAAAGTTTGTTATACGTACTAAATAATTCTAAAATTAGTAATTATTTAAATATTTTCGTAATTTCTTAAAGAGTTTCAAGTCTTGAAATGGAATTATTAAGTGCGAAAAATGGCCGTTGATGACATCAGGGTTTTACACCCTAAAGCCACAGCCAACAACAACAACAATAAGATGTGCAGTGAAATGTATAAACAAGAATTACAAAAAGGTATTTGACTATCAAAGACAATAGAAATAATAACAAATAGAAATGAAATATAAAAATACAGTACAAATAAAACAGGGAAAATGTGGAAAATAAAGATATAATAAAGACCAGGAAAAAAGGAAATTATCGAACAAAATAAGACACCAACCTTACTGAATGGAAGCAAAAACAAAAATGAGGTGAAGGCGGATGGAAAGACTAAAAGGATTGGAGAAAGGTGAGAAAGTGGTGATTCCCACACCATAGTTTACTTTTATTCACTTTTATCACTTCTCTTACTTTGTTACACTTTTTTAGTTGTTTGAATTTTTTTAAGCTGTAATGAAGCCTTGAAAAGTTTTCTCAGTTTAATTACTATTTGGTTTGTTTTTTTTTAACGCACACCAGAACTTTTTTTTTAAAAAAAGAAAAGTATTGTTCTTCAATATCATTGCCATCTCGACTGAGTGGCATTACTGTGTCATAAACTGGATAAGAAATGATTTTGATGGTGATTAGACAATTATAAATGAAATTTGCAAATTTGGTTGGTATAAGATCAAGTATTTAAGGGATTTGATCATGGTGTACAGTTTAGTTGAAAACGTAATAAAGAGATTAGACTATGGCTCTTAGAATTTTTTTTAATTATTAATTTATTGTTATTTACAACTGTATAACATATACACAACAAGTAAATTTGCTGTAGGTGATATAGTGACATGATACAAACATGTGGATAATCTACCCATTGTACCAATACTGGGAACTCCAATAACATTTATAGGGGAGAAGATCTCGAGGGCACCTTCTTTTCAGACGCCTAGGAGGATTATTAGGTAAGGAAGGAGAAGTCAGGTTAGAAACAAGTGGATTTGGGTGGTTGGGAAGTTTTCCATGGAAGGAATGGTATCTGGTTTTGGTCAAATCGGCAACATATGGGACATTGAGGCCATGATGGATGACTTGATTAGTGACGAGGTAAGGAACTTTAAGGATTTTACGAAGGATTTTGGACTGGAAGGATTGGATTCGGAAGGAATTTGATGGTTTAGTGGAGCCCCAAAGCTCAACTCCGTATGTCCAGATAGGCCTTATAATAGTAATGTAGATCATTCTTTTATAATGGATTGGCAATTTAGACCGTTTGTCTAGTAAATGTTGTAATAGTCGAAATCGACGAGCGGTTTCCTGTCTTTTCAGTCTTGTATAAGTATTCCATGTAAGTCGTTTGCCGAGATGTAGTCATAAGTAACGGATCTGTTCGTCAGGAATAAGTGGGGTGTTATTAAAGTATACTGTAGGGCAAGAGGTCATGGGTTTACGATGAAGGGTAAATGTGATTTGGTGGGATTTATTGAAATTAATTTTAATCCTCAAATTTTGGCACCATTCTTCAAGGGTGGTGATGTGGCATTGGAGGGTTTGGGATACAATGTAAGGATCATTGTTCACTGACAATAGACATGTATCATCGGCCTCTTAGAATTTAAATTTAAAGAATTGGATAAGTGTTCATAAGTTTGGTTCTCCCTCATAGTGGAAGACTAAAGGTTTGCTAGATTTGTGAAATTAGAGTATAACTTCATAAATTTAAATAAAGCATTCGATATTGTTAGTGCAAGTATTAAGTAGAATCATATGATGAATTATAGTCAATAATACATTGTTTTTTTTGTTACTTTTACAATCTTTAATTTTTAAAAGATCACTTTTCCAATTTAAAAACTAAATAAATTAAAATTTTTTCAAGGAGAAAATAAACTGAGTTTTACTGTATAATAAGTGTAGTTAAACAACATTTTCCCAACTAAATTGTACTTAATTTATACCCGTAAATTTTATTTAATAAGTAAAAACTTTATGACAACCTCATTAAAGGGGTTTTATAACTTAAAATGTAATTTTTTTTATTTTGTTGAATTACTGCTGTTGTAAAATTCTTTGGGTCACTTAGGAAAATAAATAAACTAATAAAACAAGTTAAATAGCACTTACCTTTAAAACTTTTTCGAAAAAAGGAAAAGTTTTCGAATTTCATTAAGTAAACTCGTTCCTGATTCGGATGAACAAATCCCTCTTATGGGATTGTGGAAGTTTTTTATGAATGTTTCAATCGACAAATCTTCTCTCTTCCTCTTCTAACCCTCCCCGTAGGCGCGGGGAATTGGGGTTTTTAAGCCGCATCCCGACCTTCGCTGGACAACGGTTTTTTTTTTTTCTATTTCACTATCTTGATAGAACTAGAAAAACCTTTCATGGGTTCTGGGAAGTATCAAGGATTATGTGCCTATAAAAGATTTGGACAATGTTTTGAATTTAGAAAAGAAATTCCTTTCATGTACGAAATCGTCGTTTTCGACAAGAATTGGCGTAGAAATGATATTTTTGTCTGTGTTCCTTAAACCATGCTTTATTGCTTAATAATTGTTGTTTATTTTCATTTATTAAATTAAATTTATAATGTTATAAAATTCAGGCCCTCTACAACCTTCTGTAGAACAATAGCGCAATTAAATAAAAATACGAAACTTTTGTAATGAATGAAAATCAAAGACATGGTGTAGCATATTAAAAACCTAACACGATCTGTATTGACCAGTCACTTCTATACTATTTAGACAACGACCCAGTAGCACAAAAACAGACTGGAATTATTTTTGAAAAATATTTCAACTAAAACTATTATTTTCAGACGTCATAAATCTCCCTGATTATATTCTTATCTAATAACTACTATCAGGTTTTAGTGTGCAAAATAAATGTACATTTTTAGTCTGCCATATATTCAAAAAATATTCATTCCAACAAAAAAAGTTACTGTACTCCAATGTTTTACTGCTTTGGTGAAAACTATATCTAGTTAATAATTAAAACTGATGACAGTCAACCATCGTTAAAAAAAATGGCGCCTGTTAAAAAAAAAGATACAAAAATTAATTTTTCGATTTTAACGCCATGTCCTAAAATCTACGTAATAGAACATCATTTATAGTAGAAAATAGTTTGTCAAAGTGTAACCCTAGTAGAGCTACTTTTGTTCAGTAGCTCCCAGTTTTTCAAAATGTAACATTTTTTCCAAATAACGAAAAGTCAATATTTTGCGAATTTATTGCGGTAAATATCATGGGGATTACTACCTCTAGCCAGAAGTTAATAAGTTATTTCTAGTACATTGAACTAGCTTTAATTTGTAAGCTAATTGGCGTACGTACGTCTAATATTTTCTATTATATATATTTTTTGTTGAACTGATAATCATAATTGTTTAAGCACATCAGCACTTAATTAAACAAATAAGGAAATATTAAGGAATAATTATTGCTTTTTCATCCATTATTTAAAATTTAAATCAAGAATAGTAATTGTTTATTCTTATATTTTTTATTTTTCGTTAAATTTCAAATATTAAATAAATTAATGAATTTATAAGCAAAAGTTATCCAGAAAATAATTTGAATACCCCGTGCTCTAAAATTAAATGCCCAAAGTCCACACTTAGGAAAGTCTTGGCTTAATACATCTATAATGGCAGATATTAAGTTAATATCAACAATTTGGCCCGGTTTTGATTTCTATCATTTTTCTTGCAGTCAGATTTCCAAACAATTTTCCATATTATATTTACACTCATGATTAAAACCAAATATTTTCTTTTATTATCTTTCGTGCTCTTTATTTTCGCCAAGCTGTTATCTTATTTCTTCTTCGGGGCCGATTTCCGATATTGAGGATACTCCATCACTGCCAGACCCTCTTCGCAGATCTGGTTCAAGCACATGTCCTTTCAGCTTTCCTAGTGGTCGCCTATTCTCCAACATCAATCTTACTTCTTTCAATGCCTCGCACAGGAGTTGAAGGCACGCATAGTCGCCTTTTATTATTCTAGTTCTTTCTTCTAGTCCTTCTTGGACAGTGGACAATTTAACATTTTAACAGTTTAACTATTTTTTCTTATTTATTTCAAGTACATAATTGCCAGTAATATGCTTGAACTTCACAAAAAATATTTTTTCATCTTTATACTTTATAAATCTATAAATAAGATAAATAAATATTTGAATCATAACAACTTATATTCAGATTTCTGTGTTGAAAATCGTGTTTTTTTTGGTACATATGATTTATTTATAAATTTAACTTTAGCAATATTCTATAATACAATAGAAAAATAAAACTATGACGGGGTTCATTTTTAGATTGGAAAATATAATTTAGCGAAAATGTTCAATGCAGGTAAACAAAAAAAAATCTTTTTCATACCTGTGAAATCGGGCGGAAGCGAGGAAGAAATTTTTATGGAGAACAAGAAGCATTATTAACAATGAACAATAAAAGAAATTCTATAAATATGGTTCTACTAAAAATAATTTTAAAAAAAAGTAAATTGTTAATACATATAGTTTTAATGTAAATATGAAGAAATTAATAATGTTAGATTTATGAGTACTATGGAACGTAATAAGCGTTACTCTTTATTATTTATTATTATATGTCAAAATAAATCTATTATTCAGCTTCCTGTTCGCATTGGTCGTATTTAACCCGAAAATTCGTATTTCTGACTTTCAAGTTGAATAATTTTTCCTTGGGTCTAGGTTGATAAATATTTTGGAAAGTTTTCGTTCCCTGTAACGGAAAGTTTAGAACTCCCTTGATTTATGATGAAAACTTAACACTGTATACTGAAAGGGTGATGGAATTTGTACATTCAAAGCCGTTTCTGAGTAAGACATCATTGTTAATATCTTGCTTGTAAACACACTTCTCTGGTTGTCTTTTTATTTTTCTTTAGCAAAGCTATTAGGTACTACTGATAAGGAGAAAAAAATTGCCAAAAATCTTAGTTAATTATCTCGTTTGTTCAGTGGTGAAATCTTAACTTACACCATAATGAACATTTACTCATCTTTACTTCCAAACAAATATTTGACATATTCAGTTATTACGTTTGAAGTGCGGAAAAAAAAAGTTTTGTTTGCTCTTTAGAAAATATGAACAAATTTAAGAAAAATACTTGAGTTTAAATATATTTGTATTTAACATGATTCTCTAATAAAGGACTGATAAATAATATCTCCACCTATGAAGTTGATCCTAATCGTTTTAACATCGAAAAATCCTTATTTTTTTCCTCTAACCCCTACAACAAAATAATAGTTAAACGTTATTATGTACATATATAAAGCAATACAAATGTCCTGTTTTGTATTGTTTCCTTTTTCTGAAACAGAGCCTCATTTTAAGGAATTCACGTTTGGGTGAAAAATGTCTGAAATTCCATTTAAAATTCAAATTTTGTAGGAAGATAAAGGTACCAAAATTGTATAAAAATTTTTATTCTTAACTAACGTTTCGCCCCACTTTGCAGGGCTTTGTCAGAGCTAAATGGAAACAAGAAACAAACATCGTAACAATTGACAGAACATTAAAATAGGGAAAATACACAAATATATATTTGTAAAATAAAATATATAGAAGAAATAATAATAATAATAATTTTATGCAACCAGTACAATAACATGAAGGTGGATTGAGAACTAGTCACTAATAAATACAGCCAGGTGTGATAGAATTCTAAATACAGAACTAGATAATACATCAAAGAAAAATACTCGTTAAAAATAGTTGTAAACATGGTAAAGAGGTAGGTGTAAAATGTAAACATAGAGGTGAAGTAAATGTGGCAAAGGTGAGGTGTAGTAATAAGTGAAAGAAAATATTACAAAAATTAATAAAAATAACAAATAAACAAAGGGGGAGGGAAGTACTGGTCTGATTGAAACAAGGACTGACACATGTATAAATAATACCTACAACCGAGTATAAATATCCTATCTTCTTTGCTAACCATCAAACAGGGTAATTTTTTTTTATAATAATTGAAACGTTGGTTAACAATAAATAGTTTTTCTACTATTCGGGTACCTTTATTGACCTCCATTTTCCTACAATCTACTTCATACGGTCAACTATCTTCTTCCAATAAAATTAAAATGAAAAAAAAATGCTAGAACGCACATTATGTGTCTTTTATTTATCACTTAAAACTGGTATAAATATGATAAATGGTTTTTATCACTTAATTTCATGCCTCAATCGCTTTCTGTATTGAATCCAATCCTTGCAATCTGAAATCTTATTAATACCTACATTGTCGTTAAACATTTGGTAATAATTCAAATTACAGGTTAAGCTTTTATCTAGTTTCATAAATCTATCTAACCCACATCAAATATAAAAAAAAAATAACATCACTTTATGTTTTTACTTCATCATATTACTCACAAGGGGAGGCAAAGTTAGTGGGATAATCGATTTTATTAAATATTTTTTATTGGTGATAGTATGCCGAAAAATATTAGTCACGTATCCAAGGGTTCTTGCTATTGCGCCCAAGAAGCCGAGAAAAAAATGTTTACATATTTCTAGAAATCTTGTATGCTATTTTTTTATACCAATCGATTCCTTTTTTCATCAGTTCTTTCTCTCTGACTAAAATTACTAGTATGTTAAGTAATTCTAATCTCATGAAATGTTTTAGGATGAAACTCAGTACTATGAAACCAGTGCTTCTTCTGAATTCAGTTTTCATGTTATAATCCATGTATAATTTCTAATTAGGGCTTGGAAAAAATAGACATTTTATTTTATTTTTTTCAAATAACCCTTTTAGAGGGTACGATAAATCAACTTTGGTCATGCCTCCTTCGAGCCTCTCTCATTCATCCTTCGATCCTCCTTCGAGCCGATCTCCTTCATCCTTCTCCTTCTGAGTCCGTTTTCTTCCACGTGTTGATTTTATCCTTTCCCGAAAACCAGCCTTTTGTACAGTTTTTCGAAATATTGTTCTGTCTTATTTTGTTTATTATTTGTTCAGATTAAAAACTTTTACTAATAATATCTCTAAACGTGAACGACCATGAATATGTGAGTTAAATAAAGATTAACAGCAAAAAGTCAAAGTAATAAAAAGTATTTTTCAGTTCTATGAGGTAAAAAAGAAATACCAATTTATATAATAAAACTGCAATACATTTGTCTTTAACAACTCACTTACACATTGATTGCATCTCATATACGTATGAAGTTGTAATCACCATTAATGCTTTCCCTGAAGATATTAAGGATGGGTTTTGAAAAACTTTGGACTCTAAATGGTTTAAGAAAAAAAGGAAAAACGTCATTAAAACCACCCTTATACTTTCAACCAGTTAAATTAATAAATTAAGGCATCCTAAAAAAGTAAAATATACCTGTAATTGGCTTAATGTATTGAAACATTATTAATATAGAACTAAAAGTAGTGAAGCTATAGAGCCTAACTTAATTTAATTAGCAAACTAAGTTTAAGGATTTCGAACGTTTGATTCCGACACCACAATCACTGCTTACACACTTCCTTACGCAGTCCCGGGCTAAAATTCCACCAGGTGCACCGTCCCACATATTCCTCTCGTATACTTCTGTCTCACTACCAGTGATGGGGCGAGAGGGATGCGCTGGGATCTTTTCAGCTCTGCTCTACCCCTCACATGTGGATGATAGAGTGGGCTCAGGTATTCTCAGGTCGATTGTGTAAATATTGTATATTAGAATGTAACTAGAGACTATATTATTTTATCATTATGTTATTTTATTTTTCTATTTTTCATACAGATAGTTTGATTATGTTCATTTTGTTTATTCTTCTGTTTGTACATATTTTAAGAGTTTTTTTTTGTTTTGTTTTTTACATTTTATTTTAGTATGTATGAGATCATTCATGACTATTACCTATTGTCCATAACTGTGTGACAGATTGTAATATCTATCAATAAATAAAAAAGTATTTAAAAAAAAAAAAAAACTTCTGTCTACTCTTCAAATATAAATGAATATGTTGAACAAAAATAAATATTAACTTAACAAACAAATCATTTTCGATTATTTACTACATTTAAATTTAAGTAATGAAATATATCATATTAATAGACATTGCGGAAATGTGCTTCATTAACATTCTAATTCCAGACTGTTTTAAATTTCATTCCCGTGGGATGGGATGGGGCAAATGTGTCAGCGATTTTAAAAATTGCAACAGTTGGGTATCAGTTGGGAAGTCATGAAATTATTTTTGCGGAGATCCCAATTTTGGATAATTACTATAACCTTAGTTGAGTTGTTCGGAAGATTAGTATTTCCACTTCAATTACGAGTGGGAAGAACTTTCATGTTTTGCATTGCAAAGATGCAAGTATCCCTTACTGTGTAAGATGTGTAAATGACTTTTAGGTCTCGTAATTTTTTTTTAAAATATTATTTTTTTTATAGATGAATTAATGTTTTATGAGTACATATTTGCCCCGTAGTTATGTTTGTGACTGTGACGTCACTGATAAAATTAGAAATGTAGCTAACACTACTTTACAAAGAAATGCAAAATGTAAAGCGAACTACTATAATTTTATTTTACTATTATAATATAATTTTAAGAAATGATAAAATGTTATACTTTTTGTTTGTATAATCAAAGATTGAAGTAAGACTATGTTTTTTTTAGCAACCTATTCCATTTTTACACCATTTACCACACTTAACCTCTGGAAAAAACAAAAGTACAATTAAAAATATACCCTTGTGTTGGTTTTTTATTTCATTTCTCTCAACTATGAGAACTTAAATTTTTTGTTACATTTAAAACAAGGTTTCATATGCTTAAACATTCAAGTAAAATTTGGGTCTACGAATATTTTCAGATTTTTTGTCATCTGTAATGATTAGAAAATGCACACGTATAAGAAAAAACTTTTACCATTATGTAACTATGAAAAAAGACAATTTAACCATAATTAATGTCCTGAAAATAAGGGCAGAAAATTCCTAGTGGATTTTATGTGTCAGTTCTAAAAAAAAATATTTTTTATTTATGGAAATTATTTATCTTCAAATAAAATAAATCTGTTAATTGAGAAGTGAAATTTAGTGATGTATGTTAATAGCAGCAGTTATTATTCAAAATTGGTGGTGTCCGGTTTAACTGATGTTTAAACTAATTGAGATTGGCTAGTCTACTCATCTCTACTGGCCGCTCTCAAATTCAGTAGCACTCTTCAATAGGACATGTGCTTCATTTTGTGAATATCTTTTACCCATTTTTTTTATTTTTTATTACTTCTGAAACAATGTTTGTGTAAAGTCATTAAAAATCATGTGATAACATCACTGGGGAATTTTTTTCAAAGATAAGTTGTAAAATGGGGGTAACTCCGTACATGTGGAGTTTGGATCTACCTGTACTATATTGTGACAAATGACAAAAAAAAAAAATAGTTTATGCTGCAATTTGTGGCTCCAATAATTAGTTCTCATGCTATTAGTCATTAGTGGAAATTCAAGAAAAAAAGTTACTGGTTTCATAAAAATAATTATTGTTCGCTTTCTTTATAAAGTAATATACTTTATATATATAATGTTATGGTTCAAATTTTAAACTATTATAATATTTTTATGGCAGTAGCGAAACTGGTAACTCCAACAATCCTACTTGTGTAACATCATATCCTCTATGACAGCGGTTCCCTAAATATTTCGCTACGGCCCCTTCATGGGCTATTTGTTGCATCCTTGTCGATCTTAAAATAATGGTGGCACTATTGTCCTTAAAGCATTTGAATATGTAGTAAAAGAAGTTTTTTTTGTGTAATATTTTGTGGCATACTTGGCATACGCTAGAGACACCCTAAGGTATACCTGGGCCCCGTTTCATAATAGAATACTAATATTATTAGTCTTGTCGATTTAACGTAATACAATAATACTGACTAGTACAATAGTAACTTGTACTTTAGTACTTTTTAACTCCTGTAATATCACTAATAGTCTTCCCTATTATGAAAAAATAGGTATTAGTGTAATTAACACATTGTATCTATACTTGTATTATAACATACTTATATTATAATATATAAGTAATATAATATATTATTAGCTTTCATTATGAAACAGAGCCCAGGTCATAGTGATAGTCTATTAAAAATGCTTTTAGTAGGTTTTACTTAAAATTAAAAATTAGTTTAAATTTTTTGTTTACAGATTCTAACGTAAAAATGTTATAAAAAACATTACGGAAAAATGTATACCAATTCCTGGGGATGTGTCCGCCAAATATGGCAGAATTTTAATACGAGGAGCGCGGTAGCAACGGGGTAAAGCACGTGGCTACTAACTCCATGGTCTCGAGTTCGAATCCGGCTGAGCAGAAATTGTTTTCTGTTACACTGTAGCCGCGAGTTAACTCCTGTGGATTCAGGAGCCCTCCTGGGGTCCACCCAGTCTCTTAAATTGTGTACGCTTAATTGGGTGAAAATCTGGCGGTCGGGAGTGATTCTGACCAAATCACTTCCGTGCAAAACCGTTGGCTTAGTAACAGTTCTTCTTTACAAAGTATTGAATCCCTGATCCTGCATGGGTTGTAGCCGTACAGATTTTAATTTATATATTGTTTAAATAAAAGTCACGTGTGTAATAAGAAAATTGGGGAATTGTCTGATTCCCAGTCCAGGCAATATATATACAT
>NW_027116476.1:52496-61273 GCF_000696795.3 Halyomorpha halys | reverse complement strand
TATATATAATAAGTATATTTCTGTTATTTCTTGAAAATTAAATCCCGGGGTTGCCCATTTAATGTAGTTTATGACCTGCTTTTCTAAATCATATTGTTTATTTTACGTTAATAACTGAACTATCTTTAAAAAAAATGCGCATTAACTGTTGAAAACATGGAAAAAAATTATTACTTATACCTCCGTCTGTTGTACTTTTTTATTCGAATTCGCTCTCTTATGTATTAATTTAATTCGTCAAAATGGCTTAATACTCACTTATTAATGCAGTTATTAGCAAAAACCTGTTACTACATGGTTCAGTGAAGATTGTGTGTAATTAAATTACTCTATATTTATAGGAAAATCTATGTGTGGTGAGAGGACACGTGTAATCCTACGATAACAGGAGAATTCCACGTGAACGAATCAGAAACGATTCCGTGAACTGTGTACTATAAATATTACATCGTGGACGTCACTATTCGACCGTCAAGAACAGCAATACACACTGTGTTTTACTGTCGAGTGTGTGTTCAATTGCCTGTTGATAAATGTGACCAGGGAATATATGGTCGCCGTGTTTAAATCTTTCACCATTTATGAGAGCAGTGCCAATGCTGTGAGAGTCTATTCTGATTATAAAACAACATAAAACGATATGTAGTCTGTGATAAGTTTTGATTATAATAAGTATGTTTTTAAACTTCCCAAAATATTATATGTTTATTTATATTAGATACGCCATTCTGATTTTTAAAAATTATTAATTGTTAGCATTATTAGAAAAGTATAAAAAGTTTATACGGAGGAATAAAATATTAGTAACAATTATTAATCTTTATGATTGTATTTATAAGTTACCGGCGGGGAGTGCTTATTCCATTGTGTCCAAGTCAAACAACTATTATAGAAGTTCTGAAATTGATAGAAAATATAAGCACTGCTTCAAAAATTTTTTAAATTGATTCCTCATTTTAATCACTTCGTTGTATGGACGGCAAAACATTTCATGTTGAATAATTATTTTGAAGAGGAGAATTATTAGACTCATAATTTTATTTTCGGGAGGAATTAATGGACTACAATCGGAATCAATAACAATAACAATATTATACTTATACAATGGACAATGATATTTATAAATTCAGCCCGTGCTTCCATTGTTTTTCCATTAATTCTACACTTGGGTATCATCATATAATTATGATTATGATTATATAGAGGCCAAATACATGGATGGAAGAAATCCAAAAAAAAAATCGATTGATATAGCTAGCCTGATGGTGAAAGAAGTATGGACCAGGCTTTGATGAATTCATGATACAAAAAACGATCTGCAGAGGGTGGAAATCATGGAAAGTAAAATCGAACTCCTGATAGGGAGGATTGGAAAAGTGTTGCTGAGGAGACAACACAAGAACTTTCGAGCCACGCTAAAAAATAAGGTTTTATTAATAATAATTTATCAGAATTAACCTGGGAAATTCGAACCATAGAATTCGTTTAAAAATTTAATATTCAATGAGATTGGAAAATATCCTCACTATAGGATAGTGCATGGGGGGTGGGAGGGAAGGGGGAGAGAAGGTAAAATTTAATTCGATTGATAAATATTTTATTTAATGTATATTGTTTATGATTGTACGTGTATGTAGTAAGGTGTACGTACGTCTTCCCCTCATAAGCCCGTATACAAAGAAAGTGAATCCATGAATGAAAATAAAATAGAAATTTAATATTGAGTCATTGACAACTCACTAGTTCTGTTTGCTTACCTATTTTGCTGTATATATGCTGATCCTTTAGTATATCTGGAATCATGTGTGAGTACCAGTGTTAATAGAAAGCTTGCAAGTCATGGTTCTCGATTGATTGCTCAAAGGGGTTTGATACCGTCCCGCATGACTTACCCGCTCCCTGAACTCCAGTGTCCAGGGCAATAGTGCTCCCTCATCCAGTCATTTATCATTGATTGCATCCGGTTATTGCAAGTTATAGTATCATTATTGGAAGACTTGTCGACAAATAGTAACTAGTAATCTATTTCAATTTGAAAATTATGAATTTCAAGTCCAATTACGAAGAGATTACACAGTGTTTTCACCGATTTTTATCAAAGTTTCGTCTGTTCAATCGGCACTAAAAATAAGAATAAGTTGGATCAGAATTCCTTTAGCTGTCATCACAATGTTAGTAACTTATTTGTTGATTCCTTTTAAATTTTATGGAACATTGCAGATTTGTGAATGGTGATTATTTATGTTTTAAAAAAGATATTGTTTTATAAGCTTTAATTATTCTGAAAAAATGGGATCATCCTTTATCATTGTATCATTCAAGATCAGACACTTGGAGGCCGTTATGACCCTACTTAATTATAATTTTATCCTTATTACTCTACCGGCCATGGCTGGATAATAATAAGTTTTGGGGAGATTAAGTATAAGTCATAAATCTAGTTAAAGGCTCAGTAGGTATAATAACGACTCCCTTCCTTAAAAGAAAACAATTAGCTCTTCAACCTGTAGAATAGCAGCTATAAAATCTTTAACGATTCTAAGGAGTTATAAAAAATTATAATAATTTAGGGTGTTAATAGACAAATATCATAAAATAAATTTAAAATATTTCCTATAAAAAAAAATGAAAAATTGCGTTTTCTTAATTGCATGTATTAATTCACCGATTTTTATCAAAGTTTCGTCTGTTCAATCGGCACTAAAAATAAGAACTAAGTTGGATCAGAATTCCTTTAGCTGTCATCACAATGTTAGTAACATTGTAACATAACACTAACATCACAATGTTAGTAACATACTATAACATGTTAGTAACATTGTTAGCTGCAATAAGATTCAAATAAAGTATTAGTTGGAAAATACTTTTATATTGACTTGAAAAAGGATAACATTGTTTTCTTGAGATAGTTTTATTTCCTTGCAGTTGGTATTATTGAAGCGATCTGAATGCAATCATAATAATGGATTAGTTTCTTATAAACTCAATCTATTCAGTATGTATTCTTGAAGGATTTAAGTTTCGACATTTTTATCAATTAAACATTTTAACATCCTCCTACATTTTTTCCCTTAGTTTTGCAAATTAGTGCAAAGAATGTTTAAAATCATTGAGAAAATAGTAATAATCATCAAAATTCTTCCTGGAAGTGGTTCTTAACGGCTGTCGAAAGCAAGGCATTTTAAAATGATGAAAGGCCCCTTGACTCTACATGAAAAGGTAATGAAGTTGAAACCTTTCCAACTTTCAACCGAGTGGCCTGAGAGCAGTGGCATTTGGCCAGTGTCTTAAGTGCCTGATAAGTAATAGGGATTCTCATAAGTGCATATTTATATGCATTATTTATTATTAAAATTATTAATGTTCGCGATAAGTAATAGTAGTATGTATTATATTATAATGTTTAATACAATACTATAATAATATCATTATGTACAATAATAAATGATGAAAACATAGTTTGCTTCGATTTTAAGTAAATCGAGAATTTAAAACTTTGACTGTAGATTACGAGATGACTCGTAGTTAGAGTTTTCTTACTTAGAACGCCATCTATGATTATCTTTGTCGTTGTTTTTTTTATTATTCCTTCCATATTTGTGCAGGTATATATTGTAAAATTGTGTAATAAAAAATAAATGTGGTGAGCGCACTACACACATTTCTCTTACCAACCTACATTAAGATGGAATAAATTCTTGTTTATTCCTTAGCTGTTTTTAAATGTTTAAACAAAACATTTAAAAACAGCTACTTCTTTATAATTTAGGATGTCAACACCTTTCCTTACTATATATTTTATATAGGTAAGTGAAAGTAAAATCTGACTATTTTGATAACAACCATTGAAAAGCAATCATAATATTTTTTTTTCAATAATTTATAATCATCAATATTTTGTTATCTCTGACAGTGAGAGATAAAGACAGTTTCGAATAAGAAAAAAAATCTCAAACGTTTTATTTCATTTCTCCGATTCTGAGTTATTTGAGAAGGTACAGTTTATATCATTGCTCATAGTTTAGACGGTGGTACATATATCTCCTAAGTTTCGTGTTGATTAGTGACGTCGTTTTGAGATTATTCCGTTTTTTATAAAATGTTTTATCACACGTGTCCCATTTTTTTTTTTCGTACCCTCCGATTGAAATAGTTATGAATGATAAACAAATATGTCTGTTGCTGTGCCTCCATCACATGTCACTCTCTCAGTTGGGCTGAATTATTTTAATGTTGTGCTATTTATTATTTGGGTATATGGACATAATAATATACCATTTGAGTTTTTTTCAGATTTAAAATTACAAATAACTATTGTCAATTGAATTAAATGAGTAAAAAATGCACACTAAATCACAAAAATCTAAAATCGATTTGTATATAATAGTTCATCAATTTTTTTTCCCGGAAAAGGTATTTAAATTCGTTTATTGATTCCGCAAAAACCTTTAAATATAAATTTTCAAGAAAAACAAAAAATATTGTACCTGATCCACATCTGAACGTCAGTCGGGATGAAATTATTTCCTTACTATATTACCATGCTTGTTTGTCAACCCACATCAGAAGTTTCTCTTTCAAATATATTTTGTTTGAACTGGCAAGGTGATTTTTTTTGTATATACAAATTCTTGATTTTTGTATATAGAAATTCCTCTTTCTAAAAAAAAAAAAAAAAGAAAAAAACTTGACCTCATATATTGGGAAATATTTAAACTTTTTGTGCATTTTAATTCATTTAATTGAATTGAAAATATTTTTTTTTTAATTTTATATTTAACAAAATCTAATGGTGTACTATTACTCCCTTATGCCATAATAATTTAGCCCGACTGAGATACAAAACTGAGTTTAATCAAAATATTTTGGCCGGTCTCGAGTTTTTTGGAAAATCTTTTATCCTAAGTTTCTGTAACATCCCAGGTATACTCCTATCTCAAACATGTAATTTTAAGGTTTTAAGTATTTTCGTTTTTAGCTGAACTTCACATACACATTGACAAACTTTCAGGACATTTCGCTCGACCTCATTATTTGGACCTCAAAACCTATATTTCCATCGATACTTCGGATTCGAAAATTTCACGATCGCATTACTTCTAACAATATATTATATACATATGAACATTAAAAAAGCACTTGTAATTGGCGTCGAGGATAAATATTCCAATTACCAGCTATATCATAGTGAGTAATCAACATGTTAAAAACATTTATGAGATCCTATTAGAGTTAAAGCAGAGGATGAAAAAATCAATAGTGATAAAAAAATTATATGATGAACCTGCATTTAATTTTAATAGGTCAGTAATTTAATTTTATCGAATGATGATACATGATAGTAACTTGGTTTTTATGAAAGATAATATCTTGTACCAACGGAAATAGTAACTCAAATACTATTTATGTTCAAATCGAGATTCTCATTCTTTTTATATAGAGACTAAATAATAATAATAAATAATAAATAAATAAAAGACAAGTTTTCATTCATCTCATTCATACCGTTTTACAATTTCAGACGCTTTTTTAATATTGCTTGATTAAACTGTCTTAAAGTCTCAACTTCCCGTTTTAAACTAATATTTCATAAGTGATATAGGACCGTCGCTCCCCGGGGGTCTTGGTGGGGTGGGTCGGGCAGGGAAGGATTGTCTTTTTTTATGTTATGATCTCCTCTTGTGAGGTTGTGATATGTCGTACATCGACCAACCTACTCGTCCCCTTGTACTTGTACGCGTATTTGTACCCTCCGACCAGCGGCTTCTAGGCTAATATTGTAATCCACCCCTCAGCGGACCTAGCCCAACCCCTTATAATGCCATATGGCAAAGGAAGGGCACCAGTTTCATGATTATATACTCAGGTAAATATTAATATTGTTATATTTATATATTTATAGAATATATAGGAAAAAAATAAAAGACAAAGGTCAACTGTAAAGTCACAATTAAGTTTCAAAGAATGCTAAAATAAGTTAATTTATTTCGACTTTTCTTTCAAAAATTATTTAATAATCAATATACAATATTTCTGGTTTAAGAAATTAAAAAAAGATCTATTGATTTCTTCAAAAAATTCGTTTATCTTAATCTACATACCTAAACGTTTATCGTAGACGTTCAAATTAATTTTTAATAATTGAGACAGAAATTACATTGAAATATTATAATAAAATTTACTGTATTTTCCTGATTTATTATCAGATTAAATCATCTCTAGGTTCTTCTTATAAATGATTCTGAGTTATATAAATTTTAAACTGTAATTAATTTTGTGCCACTGACGATGGTGTGACACCCCTTCTATTACACGTGACAGTAACGAATCTCATATCCCGTGAAAGGTTGGGCAGGAAATAACCAAATGAAACGTGGATTATCAAATTGGAGACTAGTCATCCCAGGAACCGTATCTGTCTTGTACTCTGGTGCCTTTCCTATTTATCATACATATTTAGTGTTGACATATTTAGGCGTTGTGATGTATGAAAATAATTGGCTAATGACTAGACAATAAATATATGTCTTTTGTTTTATCGACTGCTACCTATTTCATATAATATTAAAAATGTATATTATTATTTAATTAAAACAATTAACTCAAACTAATTAAAGAAATGGTTTATAATGGCATAACATTTTTTTATTCACCAAACCTTTTATTTGGCCCAGAGCTGGAATTTCGAAACTGAAATTCATCGAAAAAAATTAATATGCTGGTACTCTTAGTATGAGTGGAATATGTGGAATTGTAAAGAAAATTAATTGATATTAAAAAGAAAAAACAAGCTTCTTTTGAATAATTTAGAGGGGGGATCATAAGATTGCTCAATTAAACATTTGAATTAGAAGGGTTAGTAAATTTGGAATTATTCTGTCTATTATGTTATTGGATATAATGAAAAAGGTGATGTACCACTAAGTTAGGAGGAGTGGATAGAGTTGGTGGGAAATTATGCTGAATGGTTGAGGCACCTTCTTCCTTTTTTGTCGGTTCTCTTTACTCATTATTGGGGAACGGCCTCTAGGTC
The DNA here is from genome assembly GCF_000696795.3 of Halyomorpha halys. NCBI lineage: Eukaryota > Metazoa > Arthropoda > Insecta > Hemiptera > Pentatomidae > Halyomorpha > Halyomorpha halys. The sequence goes on along the minus strand of NW_027116476.1, from coordinate 54,240 downwards.
TGCTAATCCATCATGGTGAGCATTTTCAAACAGAACCCGAAGAAAGTGCCCTTATCCAGGTGGCTTGATCTCTCAGTGGTTGTTTCCAGCTTCTCTGGCTGTCCGAAGAGGTCACCGGGTATTGGCTGTTAGGTGACGCTTATAATTTTTGATTTTTGTTGAAGAAACATCAGTTTAATATTACACATATACACGTAACATTGCTGCTCATTTAAAAAATACATTTTTCTTATTAGTTCTTTACTTATTCCTTTTTTTTCTGCTTCAGATTTTTCTTTGACCTCCTCTCTGTTTTGATTTTCCGGGAAAATGTCCTATTTTTCCAAGATTAAAGGGAGCTATCTATGCTCGCTGCAATTTAAACTATGAATAGTTTTGACCATTGACGAATTGGGAAAAATCATTTTCTATGGAAAATTAATCAGCATCTTATCATTGAGATATCTAAAATTAGTCATCTGGTGTTTATCTTTTTTAAGATATCTCATAGATAAAAAATAATGTTACCTAAAATAATAGTTAAATGTAAAAGAATAGTTTTGCTTACTAAAGTAAATAAAGTAAGTCCTATAAAAATATTTTTAAACTTATTGGGGAAGAGTATATACTCTTGTGAAAATGAAGTATTTTGTAAGGAAAGCCAGTAAAGGATATAAAACAATTTAAATTTAAATTTAAATAAATTATATATAGCATTTTCTTCTAGTATTCAAAAAATGTAATGAAAATAAAGTTTTTTCCTAGTTTGGAAATATAATTTTAAAATATACAAGGGTACGTTCTGCGGTTTTTTGGTTTGTGTTGTCGAAGTAAGCAAAACGTTCATAAAGAAATACAAAATGGAATATAGCCGGACAGAAACCTATATAGAGCACGCGGCTCTCGTAGTTTTTTCTTGACAAAAGTTGGAAACGCCACGAACAGTCTGTACCAGACCAAGTTAAACAATAAGGGTGTTAGACATCTTTGTATTCCGTTGGTTAAGGCAGGCGCAGTCTGTGTTTCCCTCCCAAGTGGCAATGTATTGCCCCCATTGGTATTCTATTGCCCCCCATTACAGACTGCCTTCTTCAATTTATTGATAAATCCGCCCATGTATTTTATTAGGAATCAGCTTTCAATAGCTGAAGTATTCGGTAGCAATTCACCAAGGAAGAATTTCGTTGGGTTTATTGACTACGAATCGATAAAAAAGTAATAAATTTTGGCTACAATTGAAAATTATTTTTTTTATGTTTTGAGAAAAACTTACACTTGGATAAAGTAATGCAGCGGTACCTCGGTATGACTATTAGTACTTATAGTAGGTATAACTAACCAACACAGCATGTAAAATGTATTATGGCGATAATATCTATCTGAATAATAATTTTTTATATTATTATCATTATAGAAATTATTTATATATTTTATTTAATTATAGGAACATTATGTTGTTTAATATTTTTAATAGTTTCAGCACTAGACCATAAAAATAATCCAAATTAGTTATTATCAATAATACCGGATTATTATTTTCAACAACAATTTTCGGTGACCAAGAGATTTGCTACACTGATTTTATTGTTACCATATTCCTCATTCACTTTACTTTATTTAACTTCGCATTTGTGTTTTAAATTTAATTTTTTGTTCATTATTTTTTCTTGTATTTACAATTTTGTTTAATTACTTGTTTAGGTAAATTTAACATTTTTTTCATAAACACGCATTATTTTGTGAGTAGGCAATTAGGACAAACTAA
>NW_027116476.1:45513-52446 GCF_000696795.3 Halyomorpha halys | reverse complement strand
TGTTGAGATTTTTCCCCTCTACTAGCAGATTTTCTCAGTACTTAAGCAGATAGCAAAATCTAATAATACCAAAATATGTACCATTATTATGAATTATTAAATATGTTTAATATCGTCTTGATTTTTCATCGTCGTCCTCCCACACCTAGTACTCAATTTCTTAGTCCCCTTGTTAAGTTGAAATGAAGTTACATATCAATTAGTAGTTATCTATTTCTGAAATTTGTTATTGTTAACATAGAAGGATGTTTACTTTTGTATGATTTACTTCACTCCATCAACTGAGAACTATCAATAGTCATAAATTATACTTTAGGAGTAATGATGTTGACTCAAGTTTACTATTCAGTTAAGAATATCTCCTGATTGGGTATCTTGAATTCAATTTTCTACACAAAAAGTATATTTATCTTGTCCCATAGTTATACCTTCATTAGGCAAACAACGGATTTCATTACTCGAGCCCTTGATTTTTTTTACCTTTCCCTATTGATTTTGAACCAGGAACTCAATTCCATTCCCTTGTTCTATACTGTTTGATTTTAGTGTATATTTTTCTAACCTACAATCAGTCGCAGTCTCTGTAATTTCAATATCACCTATAACAGATATGGTTTGCTATCATAAGAACTTAACTTTACCAGATGAATATTGTAAAAAACAATAAAAGAAAGAGCCAATTTTTGTTTTACTTACCTATGTATGAAATATACATAAGAGGAAGTATTGCAATTGTTAATTTTTTTTAATATGAGTTTAAATAAACGTTTTAAATTCCCTTGGGTCCAAATAACCATAAGTTATATGAAACTAAAATTTAGTATTTATGGTTTAGGCATATGCCTCAGATGTCACAACTTAAATCGATTTACCCGTAATGTCTCTTTATATTATAGATTTTATATATATTTTGTTAACGATTTTTCACATGAAGGAATTTCAATTTTATAAATCTAAAACGGATTTTTATAAAACTTGTCATATAATAAAATATTTATTTTATTCTATACATCACGTATTCTCTAGATTGTACAATGGACCCTGGTTACTTTTTGAAAAACTAATAGTTTTGACAAGTCTTTAGAGGGACCACAGTAGAGAAAAAAAAAACCTTTCTACGGTAATTTATTTGGAAAGCGTTCATTTCAAAACAAAATCATGCTTTATTTCGTTAAATGTGCCACTATTTAATCAAAGTAGCGATATCAAACTATATTTAAGAGGCCCGCAATGTCAGATAGGAATTATTCTTTTTGTACTGGCACAACAGGCGCATGAAGCTGCCCTTCGCTTGCTCAACGACCGCCAACTATCTTAAGGGTAACTGATCCTCCATCGACACTTATATAGATCCATATTTCTTATAGATGCAAACAGTTCACCATTTTCCCTTCTTCTTGTCCTAAGATTCTCCTCATTATTACTCTTAATTATTACCCTGTCTAGTAGGTAAATGATTTTATTTCTCAGGGTCCACGTTTCTCCACCATGTGTGACGATTGGCCTACGAGCTTACTCCTTACAATTATATAGTAGGCAACCCGAAAATCAATGAACAGCATCCTAGTTGTCTTCTCAGAGATTTGCCTCAGGGTGAAGATTTGATCAATAGTAGACCTATTGGGCCGGAACCCACCTTGATTTTCACCCAGTTTCTGTTCAGCAAACGGAAGGAGCCTTTTAATTTTATATGCATTTTTGTATTTTTTAAAATGTATTTTGTAAGCAAACTAATCCTTCGATAGTTGCTGCATATCGTTGAATCTCCTTTCTTCTTGTATATAGGCACTACTACAGCTTCATCCCACTCCTCTACCCATATCTGAGCTATCAGGTCCTGTAGTTCTCTGGCGACTTCGTGATGCCCTGCTTTAAACAATTCTGCTGGGAGTCATTACCGGGTAATCTATTATTTTTGACCTTAGACAAGATGTCTTCGATGTCCTCTCATTAATAATGACTGGTGATTGTACTCATTATTCGAGACAGTTTTCTGCTTCTCTCGGGTTCAATAAGCTCTAGCAATATTGCCACCACCTTTGTTGCACTTCTTCTTCCAGCATTAGTATGTTGCTATGGTCGTCTTTGATTAGGTTGGCTCTTCTAATCGGTCCACACTTAACACTATTCACTATTTTTTAGAACTTGCGGGACTCATTTCTACTTCTTGAGTTTTCAATTCCCTCAATCTACTTCCTTAATGCTTCCCTCTTCTTGCATTTAATTAATCACTTCGTGTGCAACCTGCCATCTTTGTATTTCTTGTAACTGAGCTGTGTCTTTCAACTAATCCACATTAATCTTTTTTTCATTCCATTTCTGGATTACTTGTACACATTCATCAAACCATTAGTTACGAGGATGTCTTGTTTTTTCTCCACACACTTCTTTAGCAGTCTGGGCCAATCCTACCTTGATACTCCTCCACCTGCTTTCACTTATCACCGTAGCTTCTTCATCAACTGTTCCGCTTATGACTATCACATGAAACTTCTCAGAAAACTTAGTTACCATTTGTACTCTCTTTAAGCCTTCTGTGTTCCACTGCTCCTATCGGATTTTTGTTTCTTTGCAGTTCATTTTATTCTTTGATGGAGTTTCATCATAATGAGGTAATGATCCGCTTTAACATCATATCTTCTATACGATCTTACATCATTTATACTATTAAAGATTTTGGAGGATACCAGTACGTGATCATTTTTACACTGTGGTACCATACGGAAAGTGCCTTTTTTCCTTTATGAGGGAACGTAGTGCTCATAACAGCCATAGATTTAGATGTTACGTAGCTTACCATTCTGTACCCATTTTCATTAGTTCTACGGTATAAGCATTGAACTCCTATGGTTGGTCTTAGCTCCTTTTTCTTAGTAACCTGTCCATTAATGTCTCCCTAACTGGGACAAGTACTATATGAATCTTCCAATTATTCATAAAATAAATCTTTCTTCTTTTCATCCTTCTCTTCTGTAGGGACATGCACACATATTAAACTAATTTTCCGGAAATGGACCCTGATGCGTAGTTTGCATAGCCTTTCGTTAATTGGTTGGAAATCGAGGATTGAGGATTTAGATTCGCGACCATAAATGCAATTCCAAATTTATGCCTATTTTCGCTTCCACTATATAGCGTTATGAAATTCTTGCTCTTTATATCACTTTTTCCAGCCCATCTCATCTCCTGTATTGCCAAGATGTCCAGAGAAGCCTTCTGTGACACAGTTGTAAGCTCTTTAAGAGCTCCAGCTTCATATAAAGTACGTACGTTCCAGGTTCCTATTTTATATGACCGTTAACCCTACATCCGAGGCTTCTACAGCCCACAACCAATATCCAACCAGCCAATCAAAAGTGAAGTAACGCCTGGCCTTAGGTTGAAGGGGCACTTCATACAGTTAGTAGTAATAAATATGAACCGTGAAAGAATTTTTTCATGGGTTCAGTCGGAAATACGCCGTTAGTTTTATTAATTGACCTATACATGTAAATAGAGAAGATTATTTTGGATGGTAGAGAAGTTTCCGCTTTGAAACGGGGAAGAATTAATTTTAATTAGCAGTAAAGGTTGACAAGTGAAAATTGTGTTTTGATCGCACAGCACCATATTTTGTATTCTGTGGTGGTTGCGCAAAAGCAGGATAAACAACCCTTTATGTGATAACTCTGACATCTAAAACGTGAAATTGTATACTTCAAATTATTTATGATTTTCAACATTCATTTCTAAAATCGTTTAAAAATAGTTTAAAATTTTATTAAAGAATTATTTGGAATTACAATTGCAACAGTAGAGTGTTTGCGGCATTAATGCACTTACTCAGCCTCTACTGGCTCATTACCAGTGATGGGCAGGGATCTCAGAGAGCCTAACTCTACCCCTCATACGGGTGGGCTCGAGAATCCTTAGATCGATAGTGTAAATATTTTACATATCGGTGTATATGTGACTAGTGATTATCTTATTTTCCATGTGTTTATTTTTTATTTTATATTTATTTCTTCATCAACTATATAGTTTAGATTGTGTTCATATTATTTATTCTTCTGTTTGTATTTTTTTATTACTTAGAGATACATTTTATTTATTTTTATATAAATTATTTTTTCATTTATTTATATTTATCCTTATTTTATTTTTTTTTTAATTTAATATGAATGTGATCACATTATTACTTATGCCCAAACTTATTGTTGTGGCAGATTGTAATATTTATTAATAAATAATTTAAATCTGAAATAATTACAATAATTATTTGTTTATAATTTTTTTTAATCAAATGTTTTCTCATTTGTTTTTTATTACGTTTAAAGTAGTAAGATTATTATTTTTACATTATAATCTTCAACCTACATTACAATACAGTTTCACAGCTATTTATCGTTGTATGGAGTCTAATATTTTATTTTATTTTTTTGTTTTTTAATACTAGAAAATTTTGTTATTAGGAACCATTGTGTTAGAACACTTAGTTGCAAAGAAATGTAGGCCAGGGTTGTAGTAAGGCTTCACAACAAGCCGAACGATTGCGAAACATGATTTTACAATGTTTATTTTACAATATTTATATTATGTTTTATGGCTTTGACGATTTGAGAAATAATTTATTTATTTCCGTGTACGAAAATTTATTTTAGGTAATACATAAGTATGAATTATGCAAATATTAATAGTCATGGCAGTATTACCTCTTATTTTAGTTTATATCTCTCATTAGGCTTAATGTAAATTGTTCCATTTATTTATTTTTTCATAATATTCTTGGAGATCTAGGATGAAAGATGATTATTTGAAAATGATATTTTGCTAAGTCTTATGCTCATATTCGTTTAAGATATATAACACAACATGGTAAATGATTGACAGTTATTGACAGTTAGAAAAATAATAGATGTTGCTATACTCAAGATTTATGGATATTAGGGTTGTAAATATCCATTCATACTGTAAATAAATAATTAAAAAAATTATAACTATGACATAAATAAGTAAAAAATACATTTAAATTATCATCAAAAGTAAATAGATATAAGAACTAAATAATATAAAAAAATCAATATTTTATAAATAAATTTAAAGAAAATTAAATTTAAAGACTGAAAACATTTATATTCATGATATTTTTCGGTGTTGACCACTGTTTAAAATATTATATATGAGAATAGTAAACAACTATCCTTCTTTTATCAGAATTTCAGCTATATTGTCCGACGATTAAACAGTTCAAATACTTATTGACAAACTTTTTCTGTCTCACTTCTGTTTCTGACAACCTGTTTATACAAACAATATAATAATACAAGACAACCCTAAAAAAATATGCATGCAAACGTATCAACGTATACCATACGTTGATAATCTTCCTGAATTGTATTTTTATGAAATATACAATTTTTTTATTTGTTTATTATTAATATTTTTAATGACTTACTTAATTGGTTTTTTATTACTTTTATTTTTTTTAAGGTTTTTTTAGTTCTAATTTTCCTACCTAAAAAAAAAAAAAATGTAATCCCTACACTGTAATATGTATCACATATCTGTTATACCCTTGTGTCAATCTGTAAATAGAACCACTAAAATGTTCCAATCTTTTAGCAGAACAGATTGATAAAGTACTTTCTGGGAGATTATTGTACTTGGAAGATTATTATACACTGTGTCTTTGACTGCCGTCAAAACAGCCCTGACGAAACCCTGCAACGTGGGGCGAAACGCTGGCTCAATAAAAATAGTATAATTATTAACTATTTGAGTTTTTTTTTTTTTTTTACCGCACCCGGACCATATTTCATTCATCACATAAAGTACTTTAGTACTAAAGAAGATGGAAACAAATACTGTTCTGTAGAGCATTCAAAACTGAAGCTTTGTGCAAAGTTATAATTGTACTGTTTAAATTGCAATGTTGTTATTAGGTTATTACAAAGTGATGCGTATCCTCTCACTATTCTAATACAAACACTCGTATTGCTACACAAACATGTGAGGGAATTGAATAAATATATACCGTATGGAAAATGAAAGTACGTATGAACATTGATACCATAGTGTATAAATTACGAATACATCTAAACGAACTTGTTTGCATTGTTTGGAATGAATACATGAAAAAAACCAATAAAAAACGGTCGTTGTAAAAAACTACTACGACTAAACGAGATATTCTATTTTTAATCTACAGCTATGAATCATGAGAAGTTTAATGATTTTGAGTTCATTTTGATTAATATTTTACGTCTTATCGATCTTCAGTTCTGTTCGTCTAAATTTAAAGTGAACAATCGTGTACTGTAATAAAAATAACTTCAATCAATTTCAGTACTCCCTTCTTTTTTATTTTTTCGTCGAATGATAAAAATCAAGAAAAAAATAAATTAATTAGCATAATGATTCTGACTAAAATTACATACATCTTTTGTTCAGCAGTATTTATTAATAGATTAATCTAGGAACAAGCACCCATTGCTCTGTCGTCAGCAGGTCTAGGTTATATCCTCATTAGTGGTTTTGCCTAGAGAACCATTGATAAATCTATGATTTTGAATTTTTTTTGCGAAGAAAAGAAACAAATATGAAGTGATGCAGGAATATAAATAATTCAGTGGACTAACTACTTCATAATTTTCCCAATTCTTTTCTAGAATTTCTTATTAGGTCTATTTGGAACGTTTTAAATTTTTTTTTTACTAAAAAAAATTGTTTTAACCTAATCGAGTGCCCTCTTAGCCTCTATAAAGTATGGCGGTTGAGCGTGATCATGGAGTAATCACTTCCATGCACTACTGTTGTACAAGACACAGACATTCCTTACAAAATGCTGAACTCTGGACCTTCCATGGCTTGTAACGATAGTTTTTTTTTAATAAATAATAAAATTTTGATGCGATTAATATAATAAACATAAAATTTTGACTACTTTACGTTTGA
>NW_027116476.1:0-45442 GCF_000696795.3 Halyomorpha halys | reverse complement strand
GATAATAAATTTTATATAAATATCAGGTTAGTTTTAAAAAAATAATTTTGCCTAATGATTTGATTTCATGGTATATATTAATGACTTGATAATAATTAAATTAGATTTATTTTAAAATTTAAGCCATAATACGGTAATTACGATTGTGATAGTGTTTGTTGTTAATTAAAGTAAATTCCTATGAATATTTATTATATTAAACTTATGATAAAATGCATTAATAGTTGATCTAAGCAAGCTGGAATTATTTGTGTTTATTTATTTCTTAAAGAGTCGTTTACTCTTTTTTTAAAAATATCTTTATTGAAATTTACAACTTTATATTATGTAATACATTCAGTAAATTTGATCTCAGTTAAAATGCAGTGTTACAGGGATGTAGAGAAACTACCCATTGGTAGCACCTTAATGACGGTTTACATTAGCAGGTTTCGTGGCCATCTTCTTTTCAGGATTGTCAGGAATGGAAGAGGAAGCAAGGTTAGAAACTAGTGGGTTTGGGTGGTTAGGAAGTTTATAATGGAAAGAATTATATATGGCTTGGGCTAAATCACTTACATAAGGAACATTAAGGTCTTTATGTGTGATTTTATTAGTGACAAAGTGAGGAACAATTTACGAAGGATTTAGGAATGTAAGGATTCGTTTACTCTTAAATTATAAGTTTATAGAATAATATATAGTATGTACAGGATGTTTCAAGGTTAAGTATCCTAACAGAAATAAGAATCTGAAAACAAAATAAACATTCCCTATGAAGGTTTGTTCGAATACTTCCTTTAAGAGACATTCACTTCTAAAAATTTTCATTGTTACGGATTATTTTGGTTATACTTTTAGTTATTATTATGGTTATAATGTGTTAAAACTACTTTATTAATGTAATTTAAACATTAGTACTCATATTAAATATTTTCCAAAGAGATTATCTGAGCGTCAAGACAGACCCGGTTTTTTCTTTGGCATAATTCTTCTACAGCAGCAGTGATGAATGCCACTGGATATGTTATGGTTTTGCGAGTTTCAATTAGCGTTTTTGGTAAAGAATTAGGTTAGTGGTCCGAGATTGCAAAAAGTTTTGTTTAATGGGATTCCAAACAAAATAATCTTGTGGGTTCAGATCTGTAGAGTATAACATATCCCGTACCGTTCGGCCTCTGCTGCTGTAGAAGAAAGATACAGAGCCTTTGTTAGTGCTCAAGAAAATCACTTTGAACATTTAATGTGAAAGTTAATTTTAATATATTAACATATTAATTCCTTTATTGTTACCTAATTAATTTATAGCAATGAAATTCTTAAGACGTGAATATCTCCTAAAGCAAGCGTTAACGGACATGCTTTCAGGAATTCTTTTCTTGTTTTGAGATCATTAATTTATATTTTTAGTTAAGACTCTTACCCCAGCAACACATATTGTAATGAATGAAAACATAAAAGAATTAAAAAAGAGAGAAAAAATACAGCTGACGAACAATACTCATTTATAAATCATTTCGGACAAATACAAAATGTTAGTCCATTTGTATACTGGACTTGCTAATGCGCTTCTTTCGTGTTTATTCGGCCCAGAAGCGGATTGTGGAAGATGAGTGTTCAGCGGAAAACAAACAATAGTTGAGTCGTCCACTTTAGAAAATGAAAGCTATATTCTTATCAATGTCATTCATTGGCTTATAATTGAAATAAAATGAGTGACTCAACATTAGCAAGGCTTAAATAATTACCGGTGCTTACTTAACAAGAATAAGAAAGAAAGAGTGGACTGGCAGAATAAGTCACTAAGTCTCTTCTGAATTTTCTTCTTGTTAAAAAAGTTACTTTCTTTTGTTGTTTGTTCTGGGAATATTCATGCGACTCTCGAAAGTTAAGACACTTCCCGCTGATTTAACAAAACGTTCTCTGTGGTAAATTTGCTGACTAATGTAAACAAAAATTAAAGTAAACATTGCACTATGATAAAAAAATATTTAAATAGAGAGGTCAGCAAAGATATGAGACAATAGTTATTCCTTATTATTTCTTGTTTCTTTTGTTTATACTTTTTATTCCCTTAATTAATTCTTAAAACTTTGTTATCTGGATATCATTCCTTTTCAGCATCTTTCTATTGCACCAGTAATTACCTGTATAACAAGTTCAAAGATTTGTCTTATACAAACAAAATCTACGCGACGAGCCGTTGGTGAAAATAGTTTTTTACTGCTTAGTATGTATAAAACTAATAGAATAAATTAGTTTTTTGCGAAAGTAATCAATGAAATCTGATGAAATTAATATTAGTTCTATTGTACATAAATCCTCAACTTTACTCCATCTTTGGTAAAAATCAGACCAACCGTTTTCTAAATAATGTGTCAGCGTGTGCAATTTCTAAATGTGTCGACGTAAATATGTTCATGCATGCGTTAACAAAATTTGAGTACTGGATCTGGTAAAATTAATTCAAGACTTATCAGGTACCAACCCATACAATGTCTGAAAAACTCTTTAAAATTGGATGAAACGTTTGATACATTACGTTCTAACGAAAGATTTGACTGCAGATGGACAAACATTTCCTCCTTTTTTGATTGTTTTCTTGAAATTTGTTTCTTGATTTTAATCAAAGCGAAGAAAATTAAGATTCTGAGGATATTTTCTTCTTAATTCTTAATCGCTTCTTGTTTTATTAACATACCGTTTTGTTTCTTATTGATATGAAACAACGCCTTTCGTAGTCTGGGTCATTATTTTTGTATCGTGATATATTCGCTTACATATTTTTATAATAAAAAATATTAAAACATTTTATAATACATATTTATTTAATCCCTTTCCTGCCTGTACGCCGATTCGGATGTTCGTAGTAGTGAGACCTTTCACATCACAGTGTAGTGACGGAATAATTGCACTACAGGGAAACCGTATTCAATTTTAACACAGCTTTATGTTTCGAAAGCTTTAGTCACCAATACAATGTGCTTTCATTATCTGGCGCATACAATGGTACTTTGGGAATCTACATGGTTAAAATTATTTCTTCCGTTCTATTTTTTATTTCATTTATTTATTTTCAAAAAGACTATAATACGTGATACATTTTAAGGTGCTAATACCTTTCGCGTGTTATAGTGTTGTTTTTTTATTGCAAATTTTTAGTTTAAAACAGATGGAAAATTAAAAAATAAAAACCTATATAACAAAAACAAAAGTTTAAAATACGAAAAGCTATTAAAATTATTAAATTACTCTTAAATAAAGTAATTTAATACAAATTACAAGTAATGAAAAAATAAAGCTTTAAAAAATTTAGTGGTCCAAATTTACAAGTTTCAACAAGATTCTTGTTCGATTTGGGGAATGGTAATGCCTATTTTCCCGGATTATGGGAATTATCATGAACCGAATATTCATTTAAAAATTTTTGTGAGGATGATAATGGCTGATTGGGATTTTGATAGGGTGGATTTTATAACGTCAATGCGTAGTATAGAATCTTGGCTATGGGGATTTCTAGGTTTTCAGTGATTTTATTATGTTAGTTGTTTCTTTTGGCGATATGGATGGCTGGGTACTGTTTAAAAAAATTTTTTTTTGCAGATATATTTAACTTATCACATATTTGAATCTTAATTCGAGGAAAAATAACATACCGAACTGGGATAGCGAGCTAGAGATTCTAACTTTTCTTTTTTGGAGTAACCGTATCCGTCTGCTGCAATGGACTGAGAGCAATTGGTAAAATTTTTCTGCGTTTGACATAAAGACTTGTTCCCAGGACGAAAGGATCTCGTTATGCACTCGGCATTTTTTTTTAAATAACCATTTGTTAAGAAATAGAAAGTATCTATTTTTTCATGTTTATCAGCAAAATAAATATTAAAAAATATCTTTAAGAAAAGAATCTACATTAATCGAAATTGCATTATTGTGATTAGAGTATACAGTAAATAAAAGTTTAATTCAAACAAACCTTATTGTGTCATTTGATGATGAAGTTTCAGTCACAGAGTCTAAATTTCTTTTTTAGTTTATCACTGCCGGAAAACATTATAGATATGACTTTTCTTTAATACTTTTGAAAGAATTTTTACTACTTGCTTATGCCAGGTTTCATTGAGGATAAATTATTCATTAATTAGATCGTAATAATTTTCATTTAAAATGCATAAACAAACCGAACATTTTATTACAGACAGTTATATTACTTTCATTTATTACTTCAAAATGTGTTAATAAACCTTTTATGTTTCAACTTTATAGGATTTAAAATGTGAGCACCATTTAATTAAATATTCGCACATTATTTTAAAGGTGTAAGTTTTGTTGACCATAAATATAATTTAAGACATCAGTTAGAGGGAGAAAGGTAAAGGTTAGAGTAGAAAATTCATTGACAAATGAGACTTATTTGTGTTAACGTTTCAAACTGAATTTTAGACATCAGAATGGTCTTACTTTAGAGAAGGTCGAAGGGATTTATTTCCCTTACCCACTACTTGAAGTAAATTGCCGTAACCATTGTCTCTTGATTTTATTATAGACAAATTTAAACTGAATTTAAAACTAGATGTTTCGTAGAAACATTATGCAATGTTATCGAAATGCCCAAAATAATGAGTTTGTGAGCTGTTTCAGATTTTATTTAAACAGAAACTTGATTGATTGTAGAACCTTTTGACAGGATTTATGTAAAGAGTTCAAATACTATTTTTATAATAAATAAAAAATAAATTTATATATTATTGATGTCCTTTATGTCACATTATGTCATATTATGAGAATTTTCTCACAAATATTCCATTAAATAATAAACTATTCAATTGTTTAATTAATAATTTAATCTACGAAGTGAAGCAAAAGAATATTTTGTAAATTTATATTCTTCTTCTTCTTTCACTGGCACAACAGGGTCATGAAGCTCCCCTTGCCCTGCTCAACGGCCGCCAAACATCTTTCTCTATCTTCTGTTAGGGTAACTGGGATCCTCAGTTGTCGCAGATCCCACCTCACAGCATCCCTCCATCAGCCCTTCGGCCTACCACGTTGCCGCACACCATCCGGAACGTAATTGTACAGTTTATGAGCCACTCTTTCCTCACTCATCCTCATTACATGGCCAAGTCATTTAAGCCTCTGTATTCTTATGTACGCGGAGATGCTACATTCCTTATAGAGCCCAAAAAGTTCACCATTTTTCCTCCTTCGCCAATTACCATTCTCGCATACTATTTACCATTCAGGCCGTAAGATTCTCCTCAGAATTACTCTTTTAAACCTGTCTAGCAGCTTAGTGATTTTATTGCTCAGGGTCCACGTTTCTCTACGTATGTGACGTCTGGCCTTATTTTGTACAGAGTGACCTTGGTGGTACGACTAACAAGTCTGCTCTTAATTAGCCTTACAATGGATAAATAAGCTCTATTTGCAGCAGCAATTCTGCTTTTAACTTCTTCTTCTTCATCCTGGTTCTCGTTGATAATAGAGCCAAGGTAAGTAAAACTTCTTACCACTTCGAAATTATAGGGGCCCATTTCCAGGCGACTCATCCTCTGGTCCAGAGGCTTCTTACCCAACAGCATAATCTTTTTTTTTTCCTCATTAATATACAGGCCTATCCTTTTCGCTTTTTTATGGCAGATTTATATTATATTTGCAAATTTTCACTAAAACAATTTTTTTTTTCAAGTTTTACATACAACTTTATTTTAGCCCACGATTCAATTATATATTATCTTTTGATTACCTCAAAGATTATCACTTAATTATTAAAGTGAATAGTAATTGTTTGATGAATATTTTATCGCCGTGAATGGTTGATATTTTATTCATGCAACTCGGAGCAAGAGCAGGTTGATGTAGTGTCAGCGTCAACGTCAACTTGAGCCTACGATATTATTCCTATGTCACAGATATTGCCTTTTTTTTCGCTATCATGCTTGAAATATTTCATGTATTTTCTATCCAAATCGATTCTAGTTTCTAATCAATTTTTAATTTAACAATTGTTATTATTATTTTAAATATAATTCAACTATTATTACGTGTATATACTATTTTTTATACTACTGATAGTATGTTTCTTTTTTTTTCTAATTTGAAGATAAATAGGAAATGATATTTATTATTGAGATCGTCATGCTACTTTAAGCATTTTGTGCCAGCAAACTATAAATCCTCCAGCAAAGTGCTTAACAGTTTATTGTTTTGTAGCAAAGAGCTTACGTGGTACATATTGTAGATTCAAGATTCGTTCCCAGTAAGGCCACCGCATATTAATGACAGCTACAGTTCACCCTTTAGCATTCTGTGAATCTCAGTTTCAAGTAAAGATTAGTATATTGGTCACACTACGCGCACTTAAAATGTTTTCAAAAATCCATGTGTTTCGAATACAGACTCCTTCAGCCAGCTCATATACATAGATTTAACTATTATAACTTGTTCGCTGAACTTGATGAACTACTTGAATGCAATTCCTTTAACTTTCATTCTTACAGATAATGTATTCTGACACCCGTCATACTGATCTATTTCTTGATGTACTGTTGATAATTTTAAAACTCTGAAGCTGTATCCTATATTTGGGTAGTCCTATTAGTTATAGAATGTGGAAAGTTGCACATTGTTAAGGTATTCCTGATCAAAAAAATATTTCCAATTATTTAAAAATTATATTTTTCCGGTCCAATGTTGTGGATACAGTCCTGATATCAAGCCGTGGATGTTTTTGTAACCTCCAGTAGGTAGATCGACCTCCATTCGACTAACATGGCCAAATCATTTAGTTGGTCGTTTTTCCAGGGTGATTTTCACAGCTGGAATTCTTAAGTTTTTTCTTAATCCTTTCGTTTGCGGCCTATTCTGTTTTGTTATTTTGCTGTTACCTGTTCAGTGCGTCATTCAGCTAATCTGCTTGCTAAGCATAACCAAACTTTGGCATTCGTAGGTAAGTGAGGAGAAACAATGATTTATAAAAGAACAACGCCTCCTATTCCTCACCCCTTTCGCCAACAATGCTCTTATAAATTTAGTTGGCTCTTTTGATCTTATTTCCTATCTTCTAATCTATTGTGCACTGCCTTTTTATTGGGTTACAGGTAGTCAAAATTGTTCTAGAACCTTATACCTTGAGTGTCTCATCTCTCATCTAGTGAAAGGACCAGAAACATACCTTTTAGAGGCATTGGGGGGCACACCTCTTGCTACATCTAGACTAGGTAGCAGTTCTCCTTTATATCAGAAATAAAGATAATATCAGCATACAAAAGAGACTGGCTGAGTATTATCCTTATATTCCACCTTCTAATTGCATGTTCGGGCTGTGCACCTTTTTGAAATTTATGAATTCTTTCAGTAAATGTAGTAAATGAGAGCAGGCTCAAGCTTTTTTCTAGCTTGACACCTCTACCACTGGAGAATTGTCGATTCTCACAATACGTTTTGATTTCTTACTGATCGATACGTAGTATTGACATTGAAACATTTTTATCTGCACAAATTCCATATTTCTTGACGCGAGAGTCAAAGCCTTAAGGCCCAGAAAAAGGTTCTTCTCTGTCTAATGCTGCCAAGAAACGATCCCGTGTCTTCCATTAAGGATGAAAACGTAGTTGTTCCTCTTCCAGCTGCGTCTGTCCGATCCTTTGTGGTTTTTTCTCCAGGATATACTTCTACATTTCGTAGAGAACAGATAGGAGGTATTATGTAATAATAATTAAAAATTACACGTATTATTAGTAAATAGTAATTATTAGTGACGGCTAACGTTTTTGTGGATCATGACTTTAATTCCTGTAATACAGAGCTCTTTAATGAGCTGAAAAGTGCCATACTTTATGTACTGGAGAGTAATGTCTCTGCCTACAGCCCTACCTGCTTTAGTTTTCTGAAGATTTCCTCTTTTACTTTTTTCTTCTCACAAGAAAGAGAAGATAGAAAAATATGGAGATGTATAAGTGAATATAAGATATGCGTTGAAGCGGGGAAATACCGTGGAAATTTTACAAAATAACACAAAATACAGATAGATTTAAACAAGTAATTTTTCGTTCTGAAAGGAAGAAATTTATTGAATGTTTAAAATTTAGATTTTGCTTAACTTTTAATCAATTTTTTCCTTCCTGTAACTTAAAATTTCGGTTTAACTTAAAATTTTAGTTTGTAATTAAATTAAACCCAAAATTTATCGCTTTAGTGTTTTTAAAATAAAAGAATGAAAAGGAGCTGGGTAAGAGATCGTCTCTCCTAATTATTAACTTTTATACCTATCGCGCCTGGAGGAGGGGTAGCAGTACCGAGCGGCACTATATACTATCTAAGTTGAGAAACGAATTTTTTTTTTTTTAAATCTGCCAAACACTAAGGTAAAGTACTACATTTGAGGATCATCTGTAGATGAAAGAGTGAAGCTTTGCAACTGGAACTGAAGCGGTGCCGGTTCGAATCCGGCCTGGGAATTCCAGTTTTTATTTCTGTGGCGGTCCTACGAAATAAAGTAAATCATTAGAACAAAATTTCAGGTCTTTATTTTGGCTCTTCTCCTATAATTCCTAAAAGGTGGATCCTATTGAAAATTTTATAATAAATCAAATTGAAGAACGCTAAATTATTCGTCGAAAAAATACCACAATGTAATAATTCGGTCAAGTGTGGTATAGTCGTAAAGCACAAGTTATGATTGTGTATGAACTTCAACAGAATAGCTATTGAATACCAAAGGATTAGCTTTTTTTTTACGATATACCCCTCATTCAACTTTTAGTCCTTGGTCAATCATGTTGAAGTTATAGGCTAAAAAAAAATCTGTTATTCTAATAATTTACTTATTAATAAGGGTTTGAAAACCGCCAGAAATAAAGTTCATTGGCAAGTGTAGTAGAAACCAATTTTTTAAATTATTTGTGAATTAATGTTCTATTAGCTGGATTTTATGCATCGGGATCCTGTAAAATATTGATAGCGGTAATAATTTAGTGCCCTTTCCTCTTTAACGCCCCCAGAAGCATATGATCGCCATGGAGGCTATTGAAGAAGTGCAGAGGACGGCGAAGAGCGATGTGGCAGGGGTGAAACTGGATTACTACCCCTACCGAGAGGGCTTCCCCAGTCTGTCCCCGCCGCTCAGCATGGCATCTTGTCTACTCTCTCTACTCAAAGGTACTTCCTCGTAGGATCTTCTATGTCCACGATCATTATAGATGCTTTGAACTAAATATATCTTGTTAAATATTCGAGCATAGTGTTAATATTATATTCAGACTCGTGAAATATTTTCCAGTATCAGAATAGTAATATTAATACGTACGGATTAATATAATTTACTATTTCTAAATTATATTTACTACTTAACGTTGATGCTGGCCACTCCACCTTCTTGTATAAGTGTTGGTCATGATCAACTGCTGAACCTACGTCACTTCAGCGGTCGGAACAGTACAGGTTTATTTTATTTTTTATTCATGTAAAATATTTTACGATTAAAATACCACTATTATGTTGTTCTTCTGTTTTATTCAAATATATCACTATCACTAATAAATTATTATAATTCAATTATTACTCCAAAGAATAATATGAATCTGTAAAAAATATAAATATTTAATAAAAATAAATATTATTTCAAAGGGTTATTTGACTTGTAATTAATCACCTGAGTAGAATAGCCTACCAAACGTTCTTAAATAACTGGATGTGAGGTGTAAATTTATATTTAAGGTATGTTAAATTATTAATAATAATTTTGTTGTTAAAATTGTTATTAATGAATGGATATATGTATGAATCTGTAAGCTGTTAATTGTTAGATTGTCCTTGTGGTTGGCCGAATAGGCCGAAACGTTGATGATACAGTAAAGAGTGTTGGGACTTAACATGAATATCGATTGATTTATTTAAGAAATAAATCAGTTACAGTAAAAATTTTATTTACAGTCCTTCATAATTCAATATCGTTCTTCATTAATTTTCCTTGTGAGGTTTTAGAAATTTTTGTTGATGATTAATTTTAAGGCGCACTAGTTATTTAAAATATAATTTTATTTATGTAATATAATTATGACTCAATTAATAAAAACATTAAGTAAAAGTTTGATGAACTGAATAGTCGACATATGCATAGTTAATAACAATAGTGGATTCACAATTTGGGTTAATATGTTTGAAATATTTATAGATATTCTGTTTGAAAATGGAAAAAATTATAATTATGAAAAGATATGATTGAAGTATTGAAGAGCCGTATGTACAATTTTCCCCTGGTTAATATTAGGAATAATCTGAGAGCTTCACAAACTTCGTGGAATATAAATGATTTATAATTATTAGTAAATATTTTCTTAACCATTTATTGACTTCAATAATTTTTTGTTAAACTGTTTTGTTTTTTTAATACCCTTTTTTAATATTCTGTTCAGTTTCCACAAGAAAAATATTTCATAATCTTATAAATTATAAGAATTATAATTTATTGCCCTTGGTATTAGATTGTCATTGAATTCAGATCAGTTTTAATTTGTTATTGCTTAATTTTTTTAGGGAATTTCTTAATATAAAGAAATCATTTGTCTTATTATTTAAAAATAAGAAGTTATAAATTCCTAATTATTTGTAAAAAACATACTTTTATAAATTAAAAAATATAACAAGTGAGTTTGGGACTGTAATTTATGTTATATATAAATAATACGATCAATTATTTATATATATATAATATGATGCAAAAACTATGGGGTTCAGCAGCTTTGATGAAGCTGCGATTGTCTCCTTCAAAAGGTACCTTTAACCACTAGGAATTATATAACCATAAACTATCATAATTAAAAATAATTAAGATCAATCATAAAAAATATACCATAATAATCCCCAGAAAAATAATAAACAAAAACAAATAATATTTATATTATAAATAAAAAAATTGGCAGATAAATAATTAGAAAAGTGACAAAAATTAAATATTTATAATAATAATAATTAAATCCAGAGTTAATAATAGGATATCTTGGATCAGCCTGGGCTTCAGTCTTCGCGATGATATTTATTGGCAAAGTTGAATGCCACTAATCCTTTAACTGTTGGTAGATTGGAGTGGAATTTTGTATATAATTTTTTTATGTAATCGTCTAGCGATCAATCATGCAATAGGCT
Source organism: Halyomorpha halys (assembly GCF_000696795.3). Lineage (NCBI taxonomy): Eukaryota > Metazoa > Arthropoda > Insecta > Hemiptera > Pentatomidae > Halyomorpha > Halyomorpha halys. The sequence continues at coordinate 34,315 of NW_027116476.1, read as the reverse complement.
GTTTTATAAAAGCCAGGAGGAACCCACTGCGATTCTCAGGACTTTGTTATGTAATGTCTGCATTTTTTTCTTTTCCTATAAGATGCTTTAGTAGTAATGGCCCTAGGACTCCCACAATCCTCCTCATTGCTTAAATATTCTATAAAAATATTTTATTGAACATAAATTAAAAGAAAAATATTTTCTATCCATCAACTAATTCTCATTATTAGGCTTTAATACTATATATTATAGTATCACTAAAGAAATATCATATTACAAATTTTGTTTTACCTAGTTGAAAAAATAGTTTACTTTTTTTTTGTTTTCTTACCTTTTTTTTTTTTTTTTTTTGGTTTTTTCTTAAACATCTTAATGATGGTTGTTCCATAATGATGCTCATTTCTTTCCTTCTATTATTACCTAATAACGTTTTAAGTAGTTTCTGTTTTTTTGTTTTTTTGTTTCTGTTTTTTTGTTTTTGGTTTTTTATATAGTTTTAGTATTTCTATTGTAATTACCGTTCAACGTAAATTAAGGTCAACTCTTTATTTGGTTATCTTAAAAAAAAAATTATCTATTTCATAACTTATGGAATTTAACCAACGTCGAGTGGTCGAATTTAGTATCAGTATCAGTAGATGAAATTTGTGTGTAAATGATTTCTTTTATTTTTAATATTTGTAGCTGGTCCTAAATTTTGATACTTTATTCATTTGAGAAGTTCCTTTGACAGTTTTTTTTTTTTTTTTTTCATGCGTAAACACCAATTTCGACAAATTTATAGGTGCTCTATAGAGTATTGACGGATGCGTACATTTATAAATCCGGTTTCAAGTGGAGATAAGATTCTTGAACCGAATACGTGATGAAGCTTGTTTGCTCTCACTGATTTTATTAATTTAATTGAGCCGACAAAATTCATGTAATTAGACGGACTACAACATGCCCAGGTATGTCAGTATTTTTAAAATATTGTTCGAGTATCTATCCAGCCGAATATTGATTAGAAGTTTCTCATTGTTTTTAAAAGGAAAATATGATGCCCTTTGTTTTGTCAACATTGACTACAATGTTAAACTTTTTTTTCTTGTCAGTATCATCAGACTTGGTTTAGCCCTGAAAGGATTGAGGCTGGTGCTTCTGACATTGTTATGGATACATTATTATATTTTCATATGAGATACATTTAAAACAAATGTATTAAATAATAATTATTCCACGTTACTCATATAAAATTATGCATTTTATCCATTGGTATGTTATATTATACAATGAATGAAAACATATCTTGTTATGCATTCCAGACTGCCGCTGTGTGGGGGCAGGATACATGGATTGTGGGATTAAATCTGTTTATATTAATGTTCTTATACGTGAAAGAAATCATTATCTTTTCAGTAGGTATATATTAAAAAGTCATATCAGAAATATCATTTGTCATAATCGAAAAAAATAATTAATTAACTTTTAATAAGTTGAGATTCAGGATATTGTACAATCAAGCAATGTTGTAGCAACTGAATAGCTAAGTGCTGTTAGGAGCTTTTGTTGTTAGAACTTCATTCTTGCATAGTTCCAAGGTAGTCCTAACCACGCAAACTTGTTACGTGAAACCAAAGAGAAGAGAGAATAGCTGTACATAATATGAGATATAGAAGATATTTTGCAAAATAAGGATAAAACTAAATTAATTTTAAATTACTATATTCGTTTAAAAAAAAAAACACCTGTAAACGTTTCTAAATAGAATGAGTGTAATATAGGGGTGTAGAAGGAGAGGAATAGACAGAAAGAAAATAGGGGAGGTAGAGAATATAAGTTACTGTGTGTATAGTAGTATATTGAAGAGTAGAGAGAGAAGAATTGACAGAAAGAGAATGGGGAAGGTAGAAGATAGAGGTTAATGTGTGTATAGTAATATATTGAAGAATAGTTTGTAAACAACTGAGGCATAATTTGAAGAACCGTCTTTATTTTACCTGTTATCCTTCGATTTCAGGTTCGAATTCTTCTCGTAATTCTGACAGAAGTTAGGGCAAGTAAAAGAACACCTAATGTTTTAGTATATATCTATTTCTAAGCTACAAGCTACATAGGAATCAATATATACAGATAGGTATATGTACAGCATATGTTCACTGTCGCTGCCTGCACTATTAACTATCACCCCAGACCTAGTCCGATAGGCAGTACTTACGGCTCAGCTTACAACATAGTAGTGGCAATGGGCCAATTGACCCCAAAACCGTTTTATTTATTTCAGAAAAAAAATTAAACTAACATTGATATAAATATCAATTTTTATTTAAAGCTTTTCAATAAATTTTATCGAGTAGTTTTTTGAAATAAAAATATTTCATAGTAATTATCCATTACTTCTATATTAAAAATTATCTATCTATTATTGTAAAATTGATTGAAAACATTTAATAACGGTTTCGGACTCTCCTGGTACGGTTTATATTAAGTGGGCCCCGCTGATGGGCAAAACCTTACCCTTAATGTACATAATTCTTCCCAATGAGCATCTGGGAAAAAAAAATAAGCTACATTTTTACTTATTCCTATTTTAGACTGGAAATCTCAAATTTTAAATGCTGAAAACTACCACAAGTTTAGGCTTAGACAAATTTAAAAAAAATGTAAAAATGAGTATTAAAAATACTTTTTTAAGCAAATTTTTTTATTTTACTTGCAATTTTACGTATCACCTCTATTAAATCATGCCTTAAATTGTTTTATAGGATTCAAATTCGGTATCCACAATATCTGATTTTGCCAGATATATATTTAGCTTATACTGATTTTTAAAGACTAGAACGTGAAGTTAACAAATCCATATCCAAAGAAAGCGATGTACATTTTCTTTTCTGTAAAAATTTTTAGCAATTTTTTTCTGGATTAACATATAATTTAAAGTCCTTAAAACAAAAAAAAATTATAATTTTTCATCTCTTAGTCCACATTATCTAAAATTTTCATATAAAATATATATTACTTTTTGTTTTCTAAAAATAATTGAAACAACCAGGAGGGTATCTAATGATTTCCTAATTGAGGTATAAAAAAATTGGAGATAATCTCTTAAAGAAGAAGAGTGTCAAAAGGATTAAAATATTTATAGTGCTTTTAACAGATTAATAAACCTCTTTAGGAACTTCATAAACTCTTCAAGAACCCTTAAAAATCCAGAAAGTTTTTCCTTGAGGCTTCATTGTCGGTGTTAAATTATATTATATCCCTTAATGATTTATATTAAGGCTCACTCATCTAATCGAAGAATTTGGTAAATTAATGGAGAGAAGCCATTACTATAAATAGTAATTTGTATAAACTATTTTAAGAAATAGCTATACACAATTATGTGTTTGACCACTTATCTAATGTTAAACATGTAGGGTAAAATAGAGCAACGTTATAAATTATTTAAACAATGAAAGTTATGTCTGAAGTCATTGAATTTTTTTTATAGCATTCTCAATACTGCTAACTGCTATCAAAACCAATGGCGGAAACATTTGGCGTCTTACAGTGACCTTACGACATTTTAAAAATAATCGTACTGTTAACACTTCACTTACATGTGGAAAGCTTTTGCATGTTTTGGATTGCAGGGAAGCGTGTACTCATCCTAGCTTGAGTGATTTACTCTAACCTCGCGATATCTATAGCCCATTATTTTTATGGTCACTATTGTTTTTATTTCACATTGGTACAGAAATGGTCCTTTGTTTCAGTTTGGGGTGGAAAAGTTTATCCATAATCCATACATACATGTGTATAGTGCACTGCGATATCATTGATCAAATTATGAATGTAATAAAAACTATTTAAAATGGTATTTATTATATTTATTTTTTGTATAGTACAAAATTTAAATATTTTTCTTCATTTAATTTTCTATAAAATGCTTTGAATATTATTTGATCTAGTAACTATTTACAAATTTATCACAATTATCAGGAGGTATTTGTACCATATCGTTTAAATATAAAACAAAAATATTATAAAAGAATCTATGTTATTCGATAATCCCTTATGGTTACGTAATTTACATTAGATTCTATAAACTTTTAAAAACTATATATCTACATACATCATCAGCAAGCAGCCACATTGTAATATTTAGTTATAGTATTTAGTCGATTAGGATAAGGACTAGATATATCAGTAACTCTATGATTAAAAATGCATTAAATTTCTAAGATTTTAATCCAAAAGTTTAAAGCCTTAAATTTCGAACTTTAATTTTTTTTTTTCAAAAATAGAGCATGGGCATTGGTGGCCATTGGGTGTTATACATTTAAGCCCAAAATAAAAAAAAAAACAATAACTATTTACAAGACACTAATTTAGTTTTTTTATAATATTGTATTGCTTATTACAGGAGGTAAGGGAGTGTTCTTAAAGGAAATGACATTTTATTTAGTAGCATTTATTTTTATTATACTTAAGGATTTTAGAATCATTTTTTCATATATTGTCACAATTAAATTATATAATAATAAATTTAGTAGTATAGTTTTAAAATACCTTCAATAAATTTTGTGGCCTGCTGAAATTCCTGGAAAGTAGTTATTGATTTAAATGTTCTAGTAAATGCAGTTTTGAGTCTTAATTATGTTATCTTTAACAATTATATGCTTCTATTTTTCATAAATAGTGTTATATTAATTTATGTACAATTGTTTTTGATCTGACTGAAATAATTTATAAATATCTATATATTTTTCATTTTCTTTGCTTATTCTTATTTTTCATGAAAAATGTATTTTATGACTATATCCAGAAAAGAAAACAATTGCATCTGAAATATAACTTTTTTTTTTTGTATTTTTATATATTTAATGTAATTTACAACTTTACAATTAATAAATACAATAAGTAAATTTGTGGAATGTTTTATTTACACATTAATATCATGGGAAGGAACCACCCGTTGGTGGCCTCGGAGGATTATCCGGGATTGTTAGAGATGAGATATTAAGAACTAATGGGTTAGGATGGGTAAGGTATTTCTAAAATTTTAAATCTTGACCCCTTCATCATGATCTGGTAGTTATCATGGCATATCCCGTTGATACATGTGCTCGCCGCGGAAAGGGGTTCAGACTCAGTCTAAACCCGCATAATCAATCATCAAAGAGGTCCCTCACCATTCATAACCATGCAGAGGGCGAATCTGACTCAAATAATTTATAAATATCTATATATTTTTCATTTCCTTTGCTTATTCTTTGAAAAATGTATTTTATGACTATATCCATAAAATAAAACAATTGCATCTGAAATGTAACTGAATAAATATGTTCTTGTATTGAGTATTTCACCAACTGACATGACACAAGAAATTCAAAGTAGGCCATTTGGTTTTTGTAAGGCGTAAATCTAATCTATTCAGCTCGCGCTCTCGAAGTTCACTTTCCACGTCTTCTTTCCTTTTATTTTCTTGGTTGACTATATCTGCCTGTATAGCAATTTCGTCATGTAGTATACAGACAAGTTATCCTATGTTCCTATTATTTTTTTTTGTGTTCAACATAAATCCTAAATAGACCTATAAGTATTGGAAATAGAAATAAATGATGTGTTAAAAATTATAATTTTTTTAACAATTATTATAGTAGCTAAAGAATTATTAGTCAGACTCGGTGTGGGATACTATATCATTCGTCTTTTTGAACAATCGATGTCATACACATACAATGGAAATATATATATATATATATATATATATATATATATATATATATATATACATATATATACATACATATAATCTTTGGGTTTGGGATGGATATAATCATTGTTGTAATTTAAATTTTGCTTTCACAAATATTAATTTTATGTTATTTCCTCTGATCTATATTATATTTTTAATTAAATACTTTGATTCTTTGTGGTGTAACTGTCATGTTTGTTTCATATTAATGTCGTGGCTTTGTAGGTTACCTACATTATTTGGCTGAATCGTTTTATAATATTTGGTTTTTATTTAGTTTTATAATTCTACCTGATTGACGTCTTAAAAAATAATACTATCTCATTCAGTCATTCATAGATTCTCAAATAAAATAGCTCCGGGTTACGTACAGATCCATTTAGTGTCAATGACAATTTATTATTATTTTTCTTTATAACAATTTTATAGTACCTTCAACGGTCAAGAGGCTCCAACAGTTTCAGAGTGGTATAAGGAAACCTATAGTGAGGCATACTTCACTTCAAAGAGCAAAGATAGACCATACACATGCGACATTCAAACTACCGAAGGTGACAGAATTTGTGTTGAGGGGACACATTACATTTTTTGTCAGCCTTCAGTACTGTACGAACTCACTATTTAAAACATTGACACCGAAAGGACGGCCACAAAGGTGGGAGAGACAGCAAACAGACTCAGACTCGACGAAGTATATAAATTATTTGAATCAACATACCTGGTGAGCCCCATCACCAACAGACTGACACAAAATACAGACTACCGCTTCCCAAGTAATCAAATTTTCTCAGACCCTTCTTAAAATGCATTATCAGAATGCAGAAAAATAGGCTACCTTCAACCCCTTTCTAATCATGACTTCATCTACACACACCCTAGGGCTTAGAAAAAAAATAACAATTTTATTAGAGCTTTGTAATAGAGAAATGGTCTTTAATTGAATGTTCTTACCAGTTAATATTGTGTTATCATAATAAACTATTAATTCAAAAGTAATTAATTATCAAAGTCAAAGTACTTATGGGGAAAATCTGTTTTCGAAAAAAAGAATAATAAGAAGAAGAGTTTTTTAATTATATAGAATAAAATCCACTTCAGAGAACCGAAAATAATTTGGTTAAAATATATGAACGTTGGGTTCCATTTGTTAGCTAATCAATGCACATTTTATAAATCAGTTTTGATCATGTTAAATAAAAGTGTAAAATATATGAAAGATTATTCATTTAAACAAACTATTTAGTCGATTTATAACTTTTAACTTGTCTCGTGTTGAAACATTCATTTATCATACCTTTTTCTTTGTTGTTAATTCTCTTGGGCACTTTAGTAGGCGTGAAGCACAACTCCCGAAGCCTTACTCCTGCTACTTAATTGGTATTAGAGTTATAGAATTATTTATGCTCAGGTGTTTTTAAAAATAAAATGGTTATTCAAATAATAAAATCACTTTAAATAAAATATTCTGACGTTATTATTTAATCGGCCAACCTTATTCAAACTTAAATTGGATTAAAGAAACTTTCTGTACCTTAAAATTGCCCTACATGTTTGGTAATAAAAGCAATGATTTTTACAAATAGTATTTTTTTTTCAATTCAGCGAATAACTAAACTTGATATGCGATAACTGTTTTTCTCTTTTATTAAAACGGATTTAGTAGTTTTCTACAAAATGTCAGAATGTGCACTTTTGAAAAATATATATGGGAACATCACACGGAGAAACGTTAAATTATTATTGAGAATTTTAATCTATAACAACTCATATTTATTGTAATGAACGAAAATTGGAATGTTGTTCAAAATTCAAGGGACTGAATGAACATTCTTAAAAAAAATTTCATAAATAGTAAATAAAAACTCAGGTTTTTTTAAAAATGATTTTATTGTTTTTTTGTTCCAAGAAAGGAAAATGATTTTTATATATACGAGAATAATCTTAAAGGTAAGGTTTGCTATTTTTAAGGAACAGAATATGATTTATTGTGCATTTACATTACATTTGTGCACTTACTAATGAAAGCCCACGCAAATATTAATTTAATGAGTATAAAATTCAAACCACACAATATTCAATTATTCTTCTATTCCAGACATAAACACTAACAAAACGTCCACAAAGGAAACAGAAAAACATAAAATGTCTCAGAATTGACTGAGGACTACTAACGTACTTATTACTGACATGAGGCAACAAGCATTTAATTACTAATATCTTTTCTCAATCCCATCTTAAAATACATTTCAATAGCTGTAAAATAGATCGGTTCTATCCCATTCTCTTCCCTCTAATATCAAAGCCTAAATACCCACGGGGTTTAGGAATAAAAAAGAAATTCAATTTAAAGTATTTAGTGACAATATATAAATTAAAATCTGTACCGCTTCTCATGAAGGTTCAGGGGTTCAGTATATATATATGGAATGTTTGACAAAAAAAAATAATTATTTTGAATTGGACTTATTCCTATAACACAATGCGGTAGACTGGGGTTACTTTCTCTAATGGGGTTCTCCTTCAAGCAGCTCCAAAGCAAATAGTGCTGTCACAAAGTAAACCCAGTCTACTACGGTGAAATTTGTACAGAACGTCAATGGTAGAATAAAATAGTTTTGGTTTATTGTTAGGTATTACTACCCGCTATGTCTTACGTATTGTAAATATAAATGGTAGTTATACAATTACATGTGTGAATAATTTTTTTTAATACAGCCAATGAGGGTTCCCACATTTATTGAAATAGTGATTAAAATGTTTTTTTGACAGTGTCAGTGTTTTATTTTTTTACAGCGAGCTAAAAATAAATGCTATACAGGACGGACCTGATCTAGTGAACTAGGAAAAAGATAAATAAAAAATCGTTAGTATAAAGAAGATATCAGCGGATTCGGATGCTTTTCATATGGACAGTTAGTGATACTGGCCAATGAATAGAGGTTTCTTCCGCCCCAAATGGCCCTATTTTTTTGGCATATGATAGATTATGCCGTCCACAACATTTCAAAGGGATGATGTATTAGGGTCAACTTTACAGGAAATCAACGTCGTTGGACTTTTTATATATTCATGGTACTATGCATTTCCAATAATGGCCCTTCGTTGTGGTTTAATGAAATGTAGTAAAATTGTTTTCATATCATTACATTACAGGTTAATATTGATAATAGAGTATGTTTTGGGTTCGAAAAGCTAAGCAACAATGCACATGACAGAATTTGATGAAGGCTTCTATAGAAGGAATCCTACTCTCACAAAAGATATCAAGTAGACAGTGACTGTGAAAAGGTTTCGGTTGCAAGATTCGACAAGATAAAACTCAAAATTGTAATTGCTACGCAGTCGTGGTTCTCAAAACGTTTTTGTACAATATTTCAATTTTATTTAAAAAAAGTTTATTAAACATACCTCGATTCTAAGAATCATATCCAAGGATTCATATCAGTTATGATAAGGTGTTGGACATCTTTAACTGATTGAAACGATGAATTAGTTATAATTGATTTGTAACTCAAAAAAATGTTTTGTGTTTTTATATACATTTAATGTAATTTACAACTGTACAATTATTAAATACAATAAGTAAATGTGTGGAATTTATTTACACATTAATATCATGGGAAGGAACCACCGTTGGTGGCCTCGGAGGATTATCCGGGATTGTTGGGGATGAGATATTAAGAACTAATGGGTTAGGATGGGTAAGGTTATATTTTAATTACTTAATTTTGATTCTATTCATCGAATGATCACAAAAATATTCATATGATATATATATAAAGTTTGCTTTTGTAGAAACTAGAACAATATTTCGGTTTTTAAGCGATTTCATGCACAATTTTGTTTCCTAAACTTCTCCAAAACCACGAGCCTGGCGCTGATTCAGATTGCTTTCTGTTTAAAAAAAAATCATTTTTAATTTAATGATATTTCTACAATTTTAAATCGTGACCCCTCCATCAAGATCTGGTAGTTATCATGGCATATCCTGTTGATCCATGTGCTCGCCGAGGAAAGGGGTTCAGACTCAGACTAAACCCGCATAATCAATCATCAAAGAGGTCCCTCACCACTCATAACCATGCAGATGGCGAATGAGCGTTACAGAGTGACCCCCACACAGAGTATCCCTCCATTCACCTTTAGTTTATTTTCATACATCTCTGTATTTTTATGTATTTGCAGTAAAACGTTATTACTATATTTAGTTCTTATTGAAAAACTTACTGAAAGAATTTTATTTTGTGTAGACCAGACTGTAGGATATTTCAAAATATGTCCTTGGAAAACAGTTGTTTTCGTGGACAGATAAAAACAGAAAATATAGGATTCTAATTTATTTCTAAGACTTGAGAAGTTGGCTGGAAACGGAATATAACATGTTAAGTTGAATCACAATTATATAGGGCTCATTGTTGTAGGATTATTTTTGGTGACGATAATGGGTACAAACTATTAAAATTATATGAATAGATTTGTCTTCAAGATAGATTTTTTCTTATCCTCTTTTTTATTCTAAAAAAACAAACAAACAAACAAACATAGATATCACAAATATTAATGTCCTTTTTCTACCATAGTGGCATTTTAAGGTAAGTATGTTTCACGTTTGCAGCCTTATATCCCATATACATGATGTAGAACGAGGAGGGATCGCTCTGCTGGTGGTGGTGAAGAATATCTAACCTTAGAAAATTTAGAATTTTTCTATTATTGGAGATTAGTTAATTTGGATAAATGTTCTTTATAACCATAAAAAAAGGTTTATATAAGCACAAAATAGGTATAAGGAGCTATCTTGAGTTTATGGCTTTGGAGTGAGGGAAGGCGTTGAAGTAGCAATTTACTTAAAAAAGTCATCTTCCTGGAAGAAAAACCCGGATGACCAGAGGGTCAAGGCCGTAAATCACTACTCCATTAAATCGGGTTTTTCCCTGTAAGCATACATCATTCCATTTTATCGTTTCAATAAAACATATAAGTATCCAGATCATAAAAAGTAAATGTACGTATGTTAGAAAATATCTCAAGGATAATAATAATTATAGCTTTTCTTTGTGCAAAATATTATGACTATATAAAGTATTCACCTTTGGGCTTCAAAACATCAATTGAGTCTGAATCCAGCCAAAACCATGGCCGTTCTCTTCGTTTCAGAACCTTTCCTTCATTCACTTCATTGGTATACCTTAACAATATCTTTATTCAGTTTCAAAACTCCATATAAGAACCTAGAAACCAGCTTCGAGCAATGACTGAGATTGAACAACCCTATTTCCATAACAATCCGAAAAAAGCATCTCAATCCTAAAATAGCCCCTTATATTGCGCGAATCCATCATTTTCTTCTATCCTCTCATATTCTTCCCCACGATGGATGCTTAATGAATAGAGGTCTATCAGGTGAACACGGGATGGAAAAGATTAATTAAATGCCTCGTAACATTTATCTTCCGTCTCCCAAGACCTCATATCTCTCTCTGTTATTCCGAGAAAGGTTGTCTTTTCTCCATATCCAACTAGGTTTAATCTTATTCCGATCTTTTAAAACCTTCCTACATTATTGACCTCCTTACCCTTCGTTTATCACACAATAATTTTATTTACTTATATCTATCCCTAGGGACGTGACGGCCGTGCGGGTTGGGGCGCAGGTCCCGTGCGCTCGGTTCGGAACGTTGTGGGTTCGACAGTTAACATTCATTTTTCGGCGGTCCCGACTAATGAATCTTGACACTCCCACCTAGGTTAGTACGCGGCGGCAACTTAGGTTTGCCTAACGGTGCTAACCGTCAGGGGTTGGCAAAAAGGACCACTAGGCCGACTTGCCAGACTCGTTCTCCCCCACCAAATATCAGTACCAGTACCAGAATATCTTTCCCTATCCTTAACTTGTTTTAACATCTATTATATATTCATCTCCTTGATATCGATCTTCCACATATTTACAAATAATTAATATTGATCAAAGCTTACATAGATTTATACTGTTTTTATTATTTTATTTTTGTTATCACCTTATTTTCCTATTTAATTTATATTATTATTATTATTTCATTTAATTTTTTTAACGTAATGCAACCAACAACAAATGTTACTCGAATTGTGCCATTCGTTACTTTCAGGGGACCAAGTATCCCAGAATAAAGATATATCTTTCATTTCTTTTTAATAATTACAATTTATTAATTAACGAAGGAATGATATTATGTAAGCTTGCGTTTTTAAGTTCAACCAAATCATTTCCAGATTAAAATCTGGTTAACCCCCATATTAAATATACCAAAAAAGAAAAATAATTTTCAATTCTAGTTCACTTATTTTAGCTAAACTTAATAAAGTTACACAGACAGCTATTTCCCCCAACTCTTTCCTCTCCAATGCCACCTAAGCTAACTCACTTCACCGAAGGTCTTTCTCATTTATTCATCCCAAATTAATTTGGGGGACCTATTCTTTGTTTCCGCTCCCTTTGGTGCCGTTATAAAATCGTTTTGTTCCATCAGTTATCCATAGTCTTTATTGTGCGTCCTTTCCATTTCCATTTCCCGTTGTGATGACCTTAAATAATATAAAGAATGTTACTCTATTCATTCTTCTTATCAATCTTTTTTTCTGGGTCTCTTCGTCATGCCACTTGTATCATTTCTTTCTATACCCTTTAATTAATTAAATATTTTTCCTTTATCATTTGTTTGCACCCATGTTTGCAAATTTAGAGCGATTTATTTACACTTAATTTTGGTATACGTTAGAATTTCTTGAGTTCTTATTACATTTGTAGCCACAATGAACATATTTAATTTAAAAATTTTATAACTTCGTGATGAAATAATAAATATATCTTTTTTTTTTTCAAGCATCATGCTGCAATAAAAGTTATTGATAGATATCCAGACATGCGAGTATTCTGAATGTCGTTGAAAATATAAATATAATTAAAAATTAAATTATTAATTGGTTTCTGTTAGACCTAAAATCCTTCAAGTTTCAAGTAGTATACACACATTTTCTTGTATTGTTTACCGATATATCAACATTTAATTTTCTCTTAGTATATTTAATAGTCATAATTTTAAAACCTACATAATAATGTACAATTATAGTCTATTGAAATCTAAAAAAAAATTAAAATACTCAACATACTCTTCAATATCAACACCGAGTGCCTCCAGGAATCTCTTAATTGTATAGTTCAGCGAGATCCGAACCAGAGGCCTCTCACGTTAAATTATCTTTCCCCGAAACTCTCCCAGAATTTTTCCTTAAGGAAAGGGGTACATTTATCATATATTTCTTTTTTTTCCATTTCTATTACATATTTCCATTTGCCTGGTCAAGGTCATTATTTTCATATTACACTGACTTCCATGTCTTGAGGAAAGCGTCAATGTCACGTGGGTTCGTCCGTATCTATACAGTTGACCTGATCGAAAAAGGGAAAAGATAATTTTTCTCATAATAAAGTTACTGAAACTGTTCTTTCTCAATATTTTTTAATATATTTATTTATCGCTAATGTAATGAATGACATGTCGATATCATTTTTTTTTCGTTATTGTTTATATCTTTCAGCAACATTTATTTATTTTGTCTAGATGGGGATTCATATTTAAGAATTTTGCAAATGATATTGTCAAAATTGGTTTTACATTTTCTAATATTGATTTTTTTTTTAGATTCAGAAAATTAAAACTAAAGTTAGTCGTGCTTACTTTATTCTATATACATATATACATTATACAGCGTTACTTGTTTCTTCTTCGACATTTCTTCGGTTTTAAATACAAATGCTTTTTTTTTTAAACCAGAATAGGCTGGTACTTTTCTTAGAATAAAATTTATTCTTGCATAGTGGGCTTCTGATTTATTTCAAATGTTCGTAGTATTTTATCCTCCAAATCACGGTGATAAAAAGTATTACTATGCAATTTATATTTTCCAGATATTTAAAATAAAAAACTAGGCATAAAATCAAAATTTTAATATAATCTAGCGCTAGATCGTTCTATTTTCAAAAGCTAATATCAGATGCAGAAATTGTTGTTGGTTCAAGTCAATGAGTTATAGTTTCTTAAGCGGGCATAAAAACCTACGAGGATCAAGTTTAATTGCTGTTATTTCACCTTAATTGCTAATATTTTATAGCCGCTGCATTTAATTTACAACCCTGTCTTGTTTCGGTGTGGGCAGATAGGTCATTAACTTAATTTATAATTACCCATTTATCTCCTAGCATCGTAAACGTAATGAACGATTGTAGCTTTCAGATTGGAAATTAATGTTTCATGCTTCATAGGAAATATACATACAGAAAGTATAGCGACCTAAATTTCATTGATTTAGAAGTGTATAATAAAAGGATTTTTATTATTACTATTTTATTACCAAAACTACGAAATGTTCAGGACTAAAGATTTGATCCAATAATGGGGTTACAAAAAACCTGGAAATAAAGTGTTGAGGCGAAAAGGGATGAAGGATATAACTAGTCAGAATGAAGTGTAAATGCAGATAAAAAGCATAATAAACAGATATTCGTCACTTAATTTTTATTTTCTATCTAAATAAAAAATGGTGTATGAAAGATATAAAAGTTAAAATTCATAATAGATTCTTTTGTGACACAAACTCAACCGACCTACAATTATTCAACCACCTTACTCAATCTGAAGATTCCTGCCACGTATAAGGTTTGATTTTGCTTAGCAGTTACGAAAATTCCTGAAACACCCGAAAATAATAGTTGCCCAATTGGTTATATAGGAATATTAGAAACACTATCGATACTACGCTACTAGACAAAAGGTCCAAGCTTCCAATCCATTGCAAAATACTGATTACTGCTTCTAAATATGTAATTAAGGGAATATGATGCCCTTTGTTGGATAAGAATTTATCAATAACTTTTTAAACTAATATTTTTCCTTCCTCACTACAAGAATAATGTAAGTTTTGTATTCATGCTGATACTCAAACAAAGCGTTTTTTTTTTTTTTATTCAAAAGATGTTATTCACAGAATTGAAAATTTCCACTCTCAATCAACGATTATATGTAAACGTGTTTCATATAGTGGAATCAAGGGCCCGAAATTTTATTTTATTATATTTATTTAGTCCGTCAAATAAATCTTAAAAGTATTGAAATAAGTCGCAGATTCACGCCAAACCACTATTTTTCCTCCTCCATTCACTAATAGATTGTTTTTCACTACATTATTTATTGTAACCTTGTTATGATATCACTAACTTAAAAAATTATAATAAAATTGTTGGAATGTTATTACGTTGCGTTTAGTGCATACAATTTATAATAATAAAATCATTTTGGTTAAAACATTGAATTATAATTTATTATAAAATACAATATTATATAGGTAACTATTTTCTTTTGAAAATACTGGATATACTGTAATTTTATCTTAATTTCTTTATATTCTGGTATTTAAATGTTTGAAATTGCTGTTTTTAATAATTTAATTATTTTATATAAGATTGTTTCTTATCTGTCTACTATCATACCTTCCTAATATATAGACGATTTACTAAATTAATGCTGTTATTTAGGTATTTGAATGTCCTATAAAATAATTATGTATTCAGAAAAATAAAATAAATTTAGAAAGATCAATTTATATAATTAAATCAATGGATATCCAGTAAATAAATAACAATTTTATTAACTATTAATTATAAATTGATTCGCCTTATATGTTTAGGGATCTCAATCATATTGGGAATACCCTCAAACTTCTTGAATACATTAACCCCTTTATACATCAAGTATCTGTCAAAGCTTATGTGATATATAGCTTCAATATCCGCCCTTCCAATTTTATTTGCCTTCAATGAATCCATCATAATATAAGAGTTATATAAGAAAATATATTTTTAGTATCAATTTAGATTCTTTTTCTTCTTCTTTTTTTTTTTTTTATTAATTAACAAATGTGCTCAAAATCGTAACGTAAACACAGACGTGAGTTGGAATCGTGTTAATTCTCATTTTTTTTTTTTAATGAGCAAGTTTACTTGTATGAGGGACTCCTCGGTTAACTTTGATGAGAAATAATATTTAGCTTGAATACGGAAGCATTCAGAAAAAAATAAATCTTGGAAGGAAGGTGCTAGTGGAGATACCGACATTCAACGGAAAGTAGCTAGCAGCTTTTGAAGGAAAATATCAGATCTTATCATATCAGAGGATACGAGATAATATTACCTTAAAAATATGGCTACCAGAACTTATCTTTAAAATATTTTGCAATCTTACCATCTCCGTTTTCTTTAAATGTGACTTCAAAATTTTGTAATTTAGCTTTTGTAATAAGAAAAAAATTTGCAAATCTACTTCCAAGAAGTCCTATAATTCCAACAATGCCGATAATAAGAAGACTTTGAGGGCAAATCTTGGTTTATCGAGATACTGTAGATTTCTATTGAACAGAATTGAAAGGAGATTAACCCAATTTAAGGGGGTTTGAAATGAGTTCGAGGAGGGGATAATCAGAATGAAAAGCTATTTAATGCCGTCCTGGTTTAAAAGTTTATAGAATAAGTCCCAGTTTTCAACAATTTCTTAACTCTACTCTGTTTTTGATATTCGTAATGCCTGGATAGAGGGTTGGTCCAAGTTATAAAACTTTATGAACTTCTGTTATAAATAAACTGTATTTTATGTTACAATGACGTCTCAGAAAATTACTTTTTTTTTCTCTATCAGATGCTTGTCAATTAATTAGTTTGGCAGGGCTTACTTCTCATAAACATGAATATACTTATTTTAACGAGTTGTGGAAGAAAGAAAGGGTTATCTTTAGATTACTTCCTTAACCAAAGGAAGTAAATCTAAATTTATTCTTAAAATGTTTAACTAAATTTTTACTCTCATCGAGAGTTAAATCTAATATAAGAGGCTGTGGAACCACAAACTTAGCTTTCTTGTTTCTGATACAAGAATGCTATGCGTGTGGTATCGGTATTCAGTCTAATTTCAAGACGGTCCCATGGAATTAATCTCATCTTAACAGCGAGATGATGGAGACAATCCAGGTACAGGGTCGGATGCAATTCCTATCCAATGTACTAAAGATTCAGTTGGCAACAGAACTGGGGAAGAAGGAGGGAATGCCGAGAGAATGCTCCTTCGTTGAATGCGCGCAGGAACTGATTGATGACTGATTGATCAGGCGCTGGAAGGTTATGGGAGCATTTTCCTCTGATTATGTAAAGGTCCTTAATAAAGGACTTGATTTTACAAGAGCCCAAGAGGAGAAAAAAGGTGGTTATCTCACCCCAATTTTTATTACTTTAATGAAATCTATGTATAATTACTCGTCAAACTTGATGAGTCTGCCAAGTATTGATAGGGGGAATGGCGGCTGTTCCAAAATGATAAAAAAAAAAAAAATTTCATTCGGAGCTCTATATCTTAAAAAGTAGCAACAACACAAGAAAACCTAAGAGAATGCCATTTAAAGTAGAGTAAATTTGCTAAACTATGAGCCCTAATAGAGTTATTTATGTTATATAGTTCTCAAAATATAGATATGAAAAATCCAACAACAAGGGTAAAAGGGATTAATTAATTTTAAAATTGCCAATATATTTATTATTCAATTAAGGCCATAGTAATAAAAATGCTTTCATGACATACTTATATGTTATAGTAGGTGCATGACGGCCGTGGGGAGCGCAGGTCTCAGTGCGATCGGTTCGGAACGTTGTGGTTTCGATTCCCCACCTGGGGCAGTTAACATTAATTTTTCGGCAGTCGCAAGGAATGAATCTTGACAATCCCACCTTGTCTAGTACGGGGCGGCAATTGAGGTAGCCGCCAGGGGTGGACAAAAAGGACCACTAGGCCCACTCGCCGGACTTGTTCCCCCCACCAAGTACCAGTACCAATATCAGTATATGTTATAGCATGTCATATATTTATATGGTATATGCGTATTTATATGTTATAGAAACACTTTTTCAAGAACAAAACAATATTCTCAGGTTCCTGGAGTAGACTCGAACTACCCCCACCTTTCATGACTACTTCTTCAGGGATCCGCTTCAAATAAACGGTTTTTATGATTTTGTTGAAAATTACGGAAGATATTTTGCGCGTTCTCAGAACCTTAAATAATTGTACATGAATTCTTCGATAAAATCTTTAAACTGTTAATTTGTTGATACTGTGCTCCATGAGATCTGTGGCTAAGAAGTTTTGCACCTCGAATTATTAAAATAAATCTTATCAGTGATTTTAATTAAAGTCTTACAATCCATTGCTTCAAATTAATGAAATACTATCAGGACAAAATGAAAAATCAAACACTAAAACCCATTTCAAACATATCTAATAATGTGTTTTATTTTATTTGAAATTTTTTATTGCTATATCTTATATTTTATTTACTAATTTTTATGGTTTCTGTAAGTTATAGGAAAACATAAATGCAGTTATGGATTTAATAATGGTTAATAGGAGTTATGAGTTTGTATCATTTTCTCAGTCGATAAATCTCTGAAAGCCTGAAAACGATAAAGTCCTTTATCCTGCAATAAACTCAGTAATGTTCTACCCTAAACTGATAAAGAATTTATTAACGTATGGAACCCTTGCGGAGCAGAAGTTGTAAAGGGGCCATTATAGCCATGCCAATCTCACTATCTGCAATTGTTGTGGCTTTTCTGACCTCAGCTCATAACTTGCAGCCCTTAGGAACAACATTACTTAAAAGAAGACGAGGTTTATCAAGATAGTCGATTTAAATAGCTCATTGGGAGTCATGCAGATACTCGCTTACAATCTTAAATTTGAATTTATAAATTGTACGGCCTTGTAGGTACTCAAGTTGTTTCTTAGTTTCTTATACTGAAAAAAAGGTGTGGTAGTGTAATACGCGTGAATCAAGAAGCACGCAAATTAATAAACAATTATTATTATCATAAACACTAAACATACCATAACGGGTCAAATGACCCATTTTGAACTTTTCCATTGAAAATGCACGTATAATTTTATTGCGTTTGCACATTTGACTTCATGACTCTTTTTAAGTAATTAATGTACAGTTATAAAAATATTTTTGTTTTGTTTATTCTGAGTAATCCTTGTTGTATACCGATATCTACCACAACAGGTCATTTGACCCGGAGAGAATTTTTTTGTTTTATGAGATTATCTAGTCATATTTGTAGTCAGTAAGTTGCACATTCTTCCAAAGACTGTTGCGTAAAGTAGTTCAACGAAAATAGCTCAGAATAATTTCAAGAAAATATCAAATTTTAGATTGAAAATAGCTTTTTAGTGTAAGAAAAAGTGGCAAAAATTGAAAGTCTTGGTAAGTACCTAGCTTATATTTTATTTTGATAGCTATAGTAATACAGATCATTTTTTACCCAGAAAAATGTCGAAGCAAACAAGACAGTACAAGTTCTTAGAAGATATAAATAATATTGGCGAAGAGTTTTCAGAAATTAGTGAAGATGAATTTTCTGAAAATGAAGATATATTGGTTGCAAATAAAAATGAGTTTGATTCTACAGATACTGACGATGAAGAGGAAAATATTGTGAATGTATGTAGTGGCCGAAAAAGAATAAGATTACTCTCAAGTTCGGAAGAAAGTGAAGTAGAAATAAATGAACAAAATGTTGCGAATGATGGATCTGTTTGGCAACAAATGCAAGTAGATGGCACACCTGGAAGAGCACAAGTTTTTATTTTTTTGCTTTTGTAATAGAAATGCTCAACATACTATTTTGTTTAATTATAATAAATTTAATTTATATTTTTATTTCCTTCCTAACATCCATATTTCATACATTCAAGCATGAAACATAAAGTCGGGTCATTTGACCCGCTATGGTAGAAATAGGTATATATTAAGTCTTGGTATGATTAGTGTAAAGAGATACTGTACTAAATAACACATGTGGCCCACATCTCCGACCCCTTACTGGTCAAGTTGGAAATACCGGAACACCAGCTCTTTTCTTTGCACTACGAGCACAAACCCACATTTATCGTATTTGTTATTGCTGTAAGGACCACCTATGAACTGAAACTACTATCCTACTGGAAAATGCTACCACCTTTCTAACAAATTTATATGTCTCATATTCTTGGGCCGGTTCCCGTTGAGTCACTATTTCCTGGAAATATTCTACTCCCTCTCGAAGCTACCAGTGTTGTTGGACACAAGTCACCTCCAATTCACCAATCATTATTCATCGCTATGTATCGCCATAAATCAATTATCGGCTTTTTCTCATTTCCTCCCAGAGTCCTTAGTGGTAATTTTCCCTCCTTCGACTTCTTCTATATATCTTCCAAGTATCATTAACTACTAGACATGAAGCAACTTACTAACTATATTTAAATGTTGATATAACATTCTTTTTTATAATAAAAGTAAATCTTAAAGTCTTTACTTATGTTGTGTTCGTTAATTAGGTGAGAGGACTACACTTAGTGGAGTGTTTAGTTCTGCTCGGCATGTAGGGCCGTATTTACCTTATAAACCCGGTGGACAAAAAGTCAGTTATTTCACCCCAAAAAAATAGCATAGTTTTTAGTCAAAATTGATGAGTTTGCCAAGTATAGTCAGGAAGAATACAAAATGGAGCCTGTTTGAAATCGTTGAAAAAAAGTAATTTTGCGTCCGGTGGTCCATATCATTAAAATCTCCTACAACAATAGAAACCAATAGAACAATATTTAAAGTAATGCGAATTTGAGCCATAGACCTATTTACTTTCATTATGTCCCGAAATGCAGTTGTTTTTAATGCAGCATTTCTTAGCAAAATAACAAAAAATTAGTAATTAGTGAATTTGTTTTGGGAATACAATATCTCAGAAATCACTAGACGTGATATTTGCCAAAATAAATTGTGACCAGTAACAATACATAGTTTTGATTTAAGTAATCACAAATTGGTATGAAATAACTGGCCATTTTATCCTCTTGGGCACTAGGAGTATAATAAGTCCAGTAAGTACCTTTTCGTGCATCAATGTATTATTGTTATTTTTTGTTAATACACTTTGAAATCACTTTTTTCATAATAGAACATTGCTAACTTTATAGAAAAAGAAGTATTGTGGCCTGTTCCTTTCTAATAAAAACGAGAAAACGTTTGTAATTTATCTCTACAAATTTATTGTTATTTAGCATTCGGTTTATGTTAAGATTGTTAATTCCTTGTTTGTTTGTTTTTTATGCTAGTTAATATTTATATGATTGATGTCAGCATAACGAAACTTTTGGGAGTATTAGGTGTTTGAAAATGAGGTCTGATAAATAACTTGAGGAGTCGGAAACTTTGTGTTGTTCACGAATTAATAACTCCAGAAGTTTTCTTGAGGTTGATGTTGCAAACTAAATCTCTCCCTTCTTTTTTTAATATCAGTTTTCTATGAAATTTAATATTTTAATCTTTACTTGGGTATAACATTTTTCTGAAAGTTTGGGCATATAAAATTCTATTTAATATGTTCAAATCAAGTAATATTATTTTTCAATCATTTGTTTTAAAAATTTCATGGTTTTTATATTTCTTTCCCTTTATTTATTGTTTTATCACATTATGAATTTTCTTGGAGTTTAGTTTAGTAGTTTCAGAAACAAAAAGAAGTAACACTATATTTCATTTGTTTTTGCAATAACACTTGTAAAAAAAAGTTGTTCTGCAATATACAAAGATTATTATAAACAATAATAGTAAATTAATATAAATTAAAGTGATCACCTTTGACGATTTTCAAACTAAACATTGAGAATTCATTAACTAAAATTCTTCAAAAACGGTTTAGTAATTTTTGAGTCTATAAAAAAATCAGGTGAAAACAGCAATAGATTATTTATTCAAGTGTTTCGACCACTAGGGACACTTACACTGAATTTACAAAGTTAGTTGATCACAATTGACATATTCACGAAGTTACAAAGTGAGAAAGTTACATATAATTACAAAGTGAGAATGTTAAAAATTATATAGTTATATAATAGAGTATTTAAATAATAATAATAATAATAATAATTTTTTGGACTAGGATGATTTCAAAACTTATAAATCAAGTGAAATCAGGAAAAAAGTTTATTTAGTACCGGAAAACAACATTCGGATCTATATTACTCCAGTTAAATCTTAATACTAAAAAAATTATAGATTGTTTATTGATAAAGCTTTTTTCCATTTGCTATAATCAATTTTCCATTAATATTATACTTTTCAAATTTTCATTAAGGTATTTTATTTTTCTAAAATTGTATACTAACACTAGTATAATTATAGATTAAAATGGTTTTTAGTTTTTTATGTATCAGTTTTTTAATTGTTTAATTTTTACATATTTTTTTTATCATAACATGTAAACGAATAGGTTGAGACAACATTAAACCCAATTAAACTGTGTATTTAGCAGTCTAAAACAGTTTGACAGCAAAAAGTTTTTTGATTAAAGTTTTTCCCTCTATATTCTAAGTTTCCGTCCTTTCCATTGGCAGTTTTAACTACAATTTTATCACCAATCAAGATAAAATAGCATTAAAAGAATATACTTTTACCTCATACACACCGATGGTTCCAAAAGTGATATAGTGATGGAGCCACAGCAACAATAGATGATTATATAGTCCAAACAAGTCTTCCATCCGAAAACAATCAATTTACCGGAGAACTGACAATTTTCCAGGGGTTACGGAAGGCCTACTATGGAACAAACAAAAATAATATCTAACTATTCACAGATTAGATGATTTCATTGTGACTATTAAAAAATGTATATATTACAAATTCTATCGTTGTTTCATATTTCAAATAATCTTTTTGCTATATTGGACTGACCACACAGTATTTTCATCTGCATACCAGGACAAAAGGACATTCCGGACAATTTTAAAGTTAACCAAGCGGCAAAAGCTCCATCATTCATCTCGCCACCTGACTGCTTAGCTTGACTCCACAACGACCATTATCCTCTGATGACAATATAAATATTTTTAAAAAACGGCAGGAAATTTGGACCAACACAACAGAAAACACATTAACAGGACAGTATTTTTCATCTGGATACCAGGACACTAGGAGATTCCGGGCAATTTTAAAGCTAACCAAGCGGCAAAAGCTCCATCATTGATCCCACAATCTGATTGCTTAGATTGACTCTACAACGACCTTTATCCTCTGATGACAATATAAATACTTTTAAAAAACCGGCAGAAAATTTGGACCAACACAACAGAAAACAAATTAACAGCACAGTCCAGGCTAAGAATTGACTTGACTTACCAAAGAATACTTACTGTCAGGGACATCTAGACCAACATGAAAAAAATACAAATTTAAACGTTTCCCTCTTTTCGCCTGTCGCAGTATTAAAATTATTTGTTTTGTTATATACTACTTCTTGGAAGTATTTAACTTTTTTCCCAGCTGTTCTTTATAATAGAATATTTTTTGTTGGGTCTTTAACAGCTTCAATATATTAATTAATATTGCAAGCAATATTCATTTAAAAAAAATCATGTATATAATAGAACTGTTATAAATAAAATATTCTTATTTATTTTTAATTTTGTGGTTTTATTTTGAATAGTGTAGGTTTAATATGGTCCTAAGGATCCTCAATCATTTTATATATATTTAATACTTATGAATTAGATTAGCATTTAAATAAATATTCATATTTTAAAAAAATGTTATATTTATCGTTTATAAAAATTTTAAATACTGAATAATTTATTTTAAAAAATAGTTAATTATAGCTGTGTTTACAAATATATTTGTTCCAAATAGTTTTGTGGAACTGTACTACTGACGGTAGAGTTGTGGTTAGTGAAGTTATCAGACCACCTGAGGAGCCTGCATCTGATCGATGTTAGACATTAACCTTCTTATCTCGCTACTGTGCGTGAATGCCCTTCTGCTCTTTGCCTTAGTGCTTAGATATGTTGGTATTGAATTAATCCTAAATTCAAATTATTTCAAAATAAAATTACTTCTCTTGTAGACATTCTTTTGAAGAGAAGTATTCGTCGATGGAACTTTTTGCTGAGAACTTTGGGCTACAAGAACTCTAAGAATTTTTAATTTTTACCATTTCTCACTATGATAATCTTCTACCAAATGTTGGTAAAATGTTTGGTCGTTTTTGGGGGGTTCTCTTAAGTTCTATTAGCCCCTAACTCCCTATGAGTTCTAAGAATCATCCTTAATTCTTAAAATTAAAGTTGATAGTAAAATGTTTTAATTCATCAAAGTTTCACAAAAGCCGCATATATTTTTAAATGGTATTTTTTGTGTCTTAAACAACATAAATGTTTCTTAAAATTATTGAGAAATTTAGAAGAATTTTAAATCTTCACCACTTCTCACGATAATAATTTTGGAACAATTAATACTGTAAGATAATAGTTCTAACAATTACCCCTAGTCATCATAGTGGTTACGTTGATAGCAAAAAATTTATGGGGTGTCAAAGTTGCCAAAAAACGTAAAGTTAGATAGGCGTATATTTGAATGACCCTACGTGTCTTAAAAATTAGAACTATTTCTTAAAATAATTGAGGATATTAGAACTCTTAGAGGAATTACAGAAACCCTACGACATTTTCAAAAATTTGGAGGATGTCGGGACAACTTCACAGAAGTGGAAATGGTCAAATCACCATAAATATTTTTCTAGTGAGGTTTTTCCTTAATAAGCTCTATCAGTTCAACATTTTTCATATAAAACATTTGCGTGCTACTTATGAGGAATTTGGGTCAATTTTTGAAAAATTATATAAGTCAAAGTCACCTTGCGAAATTTTTTTTGCGATTTGTTTCAACTTAACAATAAAATCTTCCATATCTACTAGTCAAACCTGCTGCTTCGGATCATAAAAAAATACGGATCATAAAAATAAATGGAGTTTATCCAACTCCAACAACGCAATTATTTTATTTTTTTTTTAGTGCTACGTCTAGTATGAAGGAATTTTAATCAATGCATAATATCAAGGTTCTGCTGTGTTGCGTTTTAGAAAGTCAATTTATTGCGTATTTGAGAATATTTGAATCATATTTATAATTCTTTTATTCGACCAAGAATGCCGCTTCTGTATAAGACAATATCTGACTGTTCATTAAAACAGAATTACTAACTTTAATGTGTTAATGGAAAACAATTATTCTATAGATATAACCTTATTAACAATATTCTATATGATCATTGGGTAGATAATTATTACATTGAGGTCTATATGACCTCGGGATCGTATTCCCCACGTTAAGCAAAGATTTCCACCCCCTCCACTTCGCTCAGCGCACCTGCTACCCCTATTCATCTAGTATTTAGCTGCGGTCGACACAAAGTGCGTGCATCTTCCAGTCCCAGCTTAACGCAATATTAATGATCTTTTTAAGCTGGGACAACATAAATAAGTGACCGCAAACTGTGTTTAGTGAAAATTTCAGACTCAATATTTTGTACTTTATAATTGAATTAAAATTGATCAATCATAACGTAAAATATACAATAAATCATAACGCTCTGCAATGACTAATACATTCCATTTAAAAAAAATTGTACCATTTTCGAAACAACATAATTTTAACAACTATAAATAAATAAAACATAGTTTTAAGTTATTTTTTAATTAATATTAAAATACTAAATTTTATTATTTTTATTTATTTATATTGTTCTATTATATACTACTCATTATTTCTATTATAATACTTTAATTTCATATGTAATAATTTTCGTCTTTAAAAATTCAAATCAAATAAATTTCGTCTCTTCTCCGTCCTTAGAATACCTACCTGGCATTAGTGACTAATAATAAAAATTTGGTGCGGTGCTTAAATCAAACAACTTTCCCTTCCTATAAAAATTTGAATTTTAGGGTTTTCCGAGATAGAAATGACGAATATAAATTCGTTCCTGCCAAGAATACAAAATTTTAACAAAAGAAGCTCTACGAATGCGATGAAACGAGACCGGGCAATCTGGGCTGTTTCCGATTCTAACTTCTGTCTAAAATTTTTCTATTTTCTCCTTTTTAATTTCTCAAATTCTTTGATATTCTGTACTTATTCATTTTTTTTTATTATTGCTAAAAATGAGATCTTATTATTTATTTCAAATAACCAAAAGAAAAGGAGAAGATTTTTTTGAAAATTCGTAATTCAAATTCTGTTAAACTATTTCAAAGAGAACAATAAGATTCAAGACTACTTAATCGAGCGATGAAAAAAATTGAAAAGATGTGAAAAATCGATTAAATAACTAGGGGTTTGTGAATATTATTGAAAATATTGCTGTGTCATCCCCGAGATGTACCCGCATAAAATGTGTAATTTCGCATTTTTTTTTTTAATTAAATTTTTGGAGTAAAATTAAAACAATAAAGTAACCTCAAATAAAGTAATATTTTAAGAAATGCCAGCGGACCATTATTTATTGACAGCACCTAAGATCTACGTGAATCTAAGAAATTGAATCTGGATACTTCAAAAACTAAGAACCATGAAGTGTAAGGAAAATCTTTTACAAGAGAATAATATGATAGACAACAGGATATTACTTAGGACTTCTTAGCCCTAAATAAGTCTTGTAAGTCCTAAATAAATCTGAGCCAAGTAAGCTGAGAGTTTCGTGATAGAAGACCGCTTTTGTTCTCAAAGGATTTCATTGTCTCAAATTTTTAGATAAATTATAAATACTTTTAAAGATATTCTGTTTCTTCAAAAAAAAGTTCAATATTTTAAAATATTCTTCATCTTATCTCATACATTTCAAATTTACAAAACTATACTTCAAACCTATTTTAGGGATATTGAATTAAACCTACGTTTTTAGTTTAGATAAAAAAAAAAAAAAAAGTTTAGATATTGTGTTATACCTGTACACAACTTGTGAAATGTCTTTACAGTAATGACATTATCTATTAATAGGCTATGTTCGTCGGTGTTTGCAGAAAGTGATTTATTTCACGTATTTATTGTAGATAGCTACTAAAAGTACTAAAGTCTCAATCTAAGCCCCAAATCAAGTTCCTAAAAACATTATAAATCTTGTAATAAACTATTCAAAAATTGCCATATTTCCCAATGTTTGTAAACATTGAACCGATTGTAATGGTCAAAAACTTTTCCATCTTGCCTTTTAAAGCCCTAATACTTGAAATGAATTCCAAATACAATTTTCTCGCATATTATACAGGAAAAACACTTACGAATTCTTGTCACTGTATTAATAGTCACTGGATAAAATTTAAAGTTTGGCACAATTTGTATTCCATATTTCTCTAGACATTTTTTTACATACTTAGTAGGAGGCTGACACATACATTTTTTGTATATCAAAATGCGCAATATACACACACGCACATGTACTAGTCTGGACGAACTTACAAAAAATATAAAACGTGGTAAATTAGAATGACAATAATAATGAAAGCTTAAGAAGCCTGAAGTTTTTATTTTGATACCACCAATCGCTCCCTGTATACTTTTGTCCCGTGACACCCGTCGAAAGACGAATCCCACAAATCAGTCCTGGGAAGATCTCTCCATCTAAGTTTTGGTCTACTTCTCAGATATTTAACATTCGGATCATATCAACTTTGAAGGGATCCCTTCGTTACTAAGATTCACAGCCTTAAACGACCATCTTAGTCACTGTAATGTTATAAGAATACACACCAACTGAACTCATTCTTCTTCTGTCCGAATGTATTAAGTAATACTTTATTTTTAAAAACCTTACGGCGCTATTCGTGTCATAACGTGAGAGGCCACGTTTCACATCTGTTAAGTATTGTAGGCACGAGCTAAGCAATTTCGAAATTGAAAAATAATATGAATTTCTCGCCTTTATCCTTGCCCTTATTTCCTCATCATTGTGTTTTTCCAGTTAGAGTTAGGCCTGAAACACTTAAATCTCTGTGCATGTTCAAATGTATTTCCTCCTATATAAAAATCGCCGATCTTGCTGCTGTTTCTACTTTTTACTGTATATTTTTTATCCATATGCTATATCCTATCCTAAACAGAAATTCCAAACTAAAACCAGAAACAACTGTTCTTATATTTAAAACAATCCTCTGGCCACTGCTGATGTACGGCTGTGAAGTCTGGGGAGCGGCATCCTTCACGAAAAGAAAAAAAACTACAATATTTTCAAAATAAAGTCCTAAGAATCGCAGTTAATGCTCCTTGGTTCATAAGAAATAGCCAATTGCATCGCGAATTACAAATGGAGTCAATAGAGGTTTATATCAAAAAACGGTTCATGAAGTTCCATTCCCAGTTGCCGACAGTTAAAGGAGCAGTGACCTAC
Organism: Halyomorpha halys; assembly: GCF_000696795.3. Taxonomy (NCBI): domain Eukaryota; kingdom Metazoa; phylum Arthropoda; class Insecta; order Hemiptera; family Pentatomidae; genus Halyomorpha; species Halyomorpha halys. Next base: position 6,281 of record NW_027116476.1, on the reverse strand, counting down.
AACCTGGGAAACCCAACATCAACCCGAAGACTGAAGCCCAGACTGCTGCAGGACATTCTTTTATAAAATTTTAATAAATATAAAATTAATTCATAGTCACACTACCTCTATTTACTTATTATTATTATTCATTATTTTTATATTTTTTCTCTCTTTTCTTCTCTATTCCCTTTTTCAAATTAACTTGTTTCTTTCTACTATTAGAAGACAAATGTTTGTTTTATTTAAGTGTACCAATATCATTATTTTTTGTTATTAATTTTACTTTCCCCTTTTATTAAGAAGCATTATTCTTATCTATTTATTTTATTATTATTTTTTTCTTTTAATAAGAACATTTTATATAGTTAGGGGTGTCATTTGTATGACTATATCCCCTCGTAATCAACTGTTAAAAATATATATAATATATAATATTTAACGTTCCATTCGTCGAACTAATTTTTAAATATTACTCTAAGCTATTCAATTGTCTAGTTTTAAAAATAAATGATAAAATTATTCTAAGTGTTCAAAGAAATTAGCGATTTAAGCCTCCTAGCGAAGTGCTGGAAGCTTTTGTAATGCATTGAGGAAAGCGGATGGTTGTTGAAGTAAGGACTATTAGCGGTCATTATTCATTTTATTAACGTTCCCTGAGGTTCGGGGTTTCCTCCAGTTTTCCGTCCATTGTCTGCCTTATCTTCTTTAGGTAATCTTTGTGGGAACGAGGGTGGTTTATTTGTAGACGGTGAAAGGGGCTCCATTTCAGTCCTGCAAACTTCCAAGTTTATATCTCACTTTGCGATCATAGAATGATTTTATGATACAGAATGAATAAAAAGACATTTTACATCGTTATAGTTATATTTCTTATCTTGAAAATCAGGTTAGCTTATTAAAGTCGTGAAATTTTCATTTTGGGCTGTTAAATTGCTTAGAATAAAGATATTTACCAGAGATGAAAATGGTATTTCCCCTAATCCTGTATATTTACTTAGGAAATTTTAAATTTATTTCATTGAACTATCACGAAATTGTATTTCATAAAACTATTATTGGTTATAAACAGAGGTGCGTCCTACCTTACTTTCCTTTAAAGTGTATGTGAAGCAAAAAAGTGAGGAGTTGACCACTCCCTCGTGGTTCAGGTTTACTTCGAGGTTAATAGGAATGTCCATCATTATAATCAATACTGAAACAAAAGATAAATGATTAGCCCACATTACTCTTTTATTTCCTTAATCTTTTATTGTTTTGGTCATTGCAAGTGAATCTACGAATATAATATACTTAAAGTAATATGTTCTACTAGAGGAGTTTCATTGATATAATTAAATATAGTGAATGGAAAGTGCTCTTCCTTATTTATTTTTTTTTTATATTTTATTTCATTACATCTAATAAAATTATAGTTTATATCTCTTCATTTATAATTATGTTGAAATTTTTAATTATTAATGTTTTATATAATCGACAACAATATTTTTATTTTTAATATTTTAGAACTAAAAGGAGAACATACAATGTGATATTAAAAGATATATTTAATCAGGTAATTGTTTTTAAATTTAAAAAAATAAATTGTGGTATATTTATTAATTGTTACATGCATAGGATGAATATTAAATTTTGTTTTGTAGGGTGACAGCAACGAAACGTTATTTGATGTAATGAAATAAAATAAATATAAAATAATTAAATAAGGAATTGTTATTCACTATATCGAATCGTATCTGACTACAATCTGGAATTTCATCTGTTGTTGCGTTTAATTAAGGCTTATAATATTTTTTTTTGCTCTAATGAAATCTTTCAAATAGGCATTCATTATCAAATACACTTAATAAAATTTGGCTAGTTGCACTAATTTATTAGCTATAATGACGTTTGATTAGCTGTTTAAAAAATACAAACAACCAACTTATGAAATTATATAAAAATACAGAACTATTTAAAAAAGAAAAGAGAATACAAAACATAGAAATATCGTTTTACTAAAATCGCCTTTAACTCGTTTATGAAATTTGGTAATTATTTTTGTATTTTCGGTGTCATAGAACTCCGATCTCGGTATTACATTCAGTCCCTTATTCCAAACGGTATGATATGCGCAACACAACGGGTGCTGTAGAATGGACTATGAATGCCACATAAAAACAACATGGGTTGATTATATTTATGCAAATTTAGGTACTGAAACGTCGTATTAAAATTGTTAAAAATAAATTCCAATGAATGAACAAAAACAATTTAAGTTATTCCTTCAACTGAGAACATATAATTTAAAATAAGTTGTAATTGGAATAAATAGGTAATTATTGAGTTAAAAAAAATAGTTTTTCTTATCAACTAAAAAAAATAATTATTTGGTTTTAGTTCTCTTTGTTAATAACTTACAATGATTCAATGAATCTGATCAATTGTCAATTTTATTAGTAATACTCACTAATCTAAACTGTACAAAGAACTCGTTATCTCTTTAAATGCATGAACATGCTTAGAATTCGAAACAATAAAGTTGATAGTTGTTATTTGATAAACTACAACTAAACTAATAGTTCTTAGTTGTAGGCACAACTTAATTTTTAAGTTAAATTTTTATTTGATTTCTCTAACCTCTAATACTTTAATTTAGAATATCAATTCAAAAATACTAACAGCTAATTAAATTCGATATAAAACTAACAGTTTTTAATTGACAGTAATTTAGCAAAGAAAATTAGTTTTTTTATCTAACAACATTCATGGTACCTTTTAAAAATAAATTTCCTTTCGATACTGAAGTGATTGTTATAATAATTAATCCATGCTATAATATCGTGGATACTGCCATTAATAAGAATCATAGTAAGATTTGAAGGAATTTTAACTAATTAAAATGGAAAAATTTAATTTCAATCAAGCATCTTTGCTTCACAGATTTGAAATTGTAAACTAAGTGAATATGTGAAGTTGAACCTCACTTAATTTGCCACTAATGGCTGTTCTGTACTTGATACCCTGCTGCACTATAGAACTGCCATACGACAGATTCTGCAATTTTTCAAACTGAATTGTATGTCTTGCTTATGTTAATGATCTTCTTTTTATTCATTTATCAATAAGTATTACAATATTGGACAGTAATTAATAGTGGTAAATAATCATATTCTTACAAAATTAAAAAAAATAATAATATTTAAAAAACTGAAAATAAATAGTGATAAAATTTCTTTAATTAAATAAGTAAAATTTTGAACTGTTAAAATAATAAAATAAAAATTATTTGCATTAATGATCTACGTATTTTTTTCAATTTGTCTTCATATGCATTGTATTTTATATTTTGCTAATGAAATAAATATCTATTGGAGTATTTCAAAATTATGAACATTTAAAATTTATTAGTTTAAAATTAAACTTAGTAGAAAAATAAATTATTTTTATTTTTCATGTTTATTGTAACAATAATTTTATTTTTTATTATTTTTACTATCCTTACGCCCCCAGGGTACCGTAACCCAAAGGACCATGGAGTTATATGATCAATTACTAGTTGAGTAATTTGAAAATTCGACACATCTTTCTTTAAAGATGCCAAAATGTTTTTTTAAACATTTATGATTGCGTAGAAAAATAAATATCCAACTACATACGTTTTTACCAGACAATAGTGGAGCCAAAAGAGGACATAATTTATAAGGCTCTCTTAACGATTTTTTGAGTTTCTGGCTCAACCCATTTTCAAGTTTAATTACTTGAATTATTCAATTATCTATGAATGTTCTGAAATAATTTGGACTCTAATAAATATGAAAAATATTAGAATAAAAGAGTTCATTCTGTGCGTCTGTTTTAAAGACTAACTATTTTACGAAACTTGATTGTTTGGACTCAGGGAATCCTGTATTTCGGTAGAAAACCAGGATTCTTAATTTTACAAGATCGCAATACTATCTTTAACCAAGATATTTCTTTTATTGACAAGCTAAAGTAAAAAAAAAAAATATTTAACACAAATTACAAGAGAGTGGACCGATTTCCTTGAATATTATTAATGTATTCAGTCCTGAGTGTCAAAGTTAATTTTCTTTGCTTTGATCCGGCTTGAATACATAATTCAAACCCCCACCACCCCAATTCAGTACGGATTCTAACCACCATCTGTTTCCAACTTAAGATCGCTTCGGCCGTCTTTAACCAAGTGGTGGTCCTTGTTACTAAAAAGTTCTTAGTTGTAGGCACAACATTTTGATGACTTTTCTATATTTTTGATTAGAAAAATCATAGATTATTTCTTAAAAATCGATTTCCTTCAATTCATTATTTTCTATTGAAATCAGTGATAAACTCCTCAATTAATCTCGATTCGTTTTAATTCTGAGAAGGAATGTTCTTCGCGGAAATTTACTACCATGGTATTCTCATGCCAATGATTTATTCATTTTGAAACTTTCTTTCGATTTTTTTCTGTGACAAATTTTTATAATTCTTAAATAATTAAATTTTCTTTACTACTAATCTGGACTTTGGGTAATAATATAAAAATATAAACGTCAAATTCGTTTTTGGCCTCTATCTTGAATTTGTTTTCGTAAATAACAAAATAATCTTTTTTGGTATCAGTTAACAGACAATGGCATGCTGAAAAATGTAATGTTATTGGTTTTAAAAAATAAGAAGACAAAAAAATGGTGATCGGAAAAATGAAAAGCCTAAAATTTCAAATTATTTTTCACTCAGTTCTCAATTTTGTTATAGCTTATAATAAAAATCAAATTATCCAATTAAATGCAGTTAGCTTCAAATCGTAGAGGAATCATAAATTGGATTCTAAAGATTATCCTTATTCCTAGAAGCTTTTTTTTGATATTTGCCAAAATATTTTTTTTTCTCGTTGGTTGAAAAAAAAAAATTGCTTTATAAAACTGTATTTTGGAAATCATGGAACGTTAGATTGAGAGTTCTACTAGGATTAAATTTTAGCACATTTATACTGCTTTAAAAATAATTATATAATTTTTAGCGTGTCCTAGGCAGCTTTAAATATTTTGAATACTGAGTGGAAAATGAGGGGCAGTTATAAGATTTATATCGTTTTGGCCATTTTATCTATTATTATTATTATTTTTTTTAGACATAGTATTTTTCATTTTAAACTTTTTTTTGATAATTGTTACATTCTATGTTAAAAAATATTTTAATAATAGCCAAAAAAAATGCATTTTACTTGCTTAGATTTTTTTGAGTTTTAATAGGTCAAAAAGATACCAAGAACTAACGAAAAAAATCAAATTCTTTAAATTAAATCCTTTGTGAAAAGGAAATAGTATCACCTAAAAGGATTTACCTCTTCTACTCTGATTGAAAATACCCGGAGACATATTATTCCGGATTGGAGCTTTTTTACTGAATTTACATTTTTATTTTTGTTTATTGGTTGAAACTTTATAATAAATCAGTAGATAGTGCGTTGACCGATGTTTGGTCATTATCGAGCTATTAATTTGGGATAAACTATCTCTAATCTGTAATATAAGAACTTGTATTTCTTTCTTTTTAATTTTCATGTTGCCTTAAAGATTTTTTTTTTTGTAAATAGCGTACAACACCTTTTGTTATTAAGACGCTTTTCATTCTGTTGGCTCTTCGGTAAGCCTAACAAAATGATGCTCTGAGTCACTTTAAAATCTATTACGAAAGGAAATGTCTCTACTTCATATCTCAATTACAGTTTCAAATATAGCATTTTCACTCGTTGTAAATTCGATGATCGTTAGGATTCCATAAGTTAAATAAACTTCACTGCCAGGAAACAATCGTATTATTCACTATAATAACATTCTAGACTACGAATAGGTCAGAGGAATCGATAAATGGATAGTCAACAGGTAAATCTCACGTTAATTAGGGATCTGTTAAACGATAATTGATTGAATTCACTACCAGACGGTGCCCAGGTCGAAAATACAGTAACGAGAAGCTGAATGCTGGAACACGGAAATTAATCGCTTTGTAACTTATAATTATCTCGGAACTTTTATTATAACTATAATTCGAGTATGTAGCTTATAAGATATATTATGATATCACCACTTAGTCCTCAAGAATATCTGTATAAATAAACAACAAAATGTTTAATAATAATTAATTTTGCATCATATTGATTAATGTTTTTAAAATATAGATGAACAAGTTTGTTGTCCTTTTATAGTCCTCAGTAGTTATATATATATATTGGTTCATGTCGGAACTTTTATTATAACTATAATTTGAGTATGTAGCTTATTATGTCAGCTCTTAGTCCTTATATATATATA
>NW_027116475.1:0-2325 GCF_000696795.3 Halyomorpha halys | reverse complement strand
TTAATCAGTCTCAAGAAAGTGTTAAAGATTATAATTAAAATTATATATAAACTTTAAATTTTTGCTTATGATCTTTCACTTTCTTGAGACTGGTTATTATGGTTTGAATAAAATAAGTTCCTAATTCGGCCTTCCTCACGGACATTCTTAAATATAAATTTACGCTGACATTAATAATTTTCAAAACTTGCTCAATTCATCAATTTCTGTCAAAATTACCCTATTTTGTCACTCTTCACATTAATATTAAAACTTTTAATTATAATAAATTTAAAACTATTATACTTTGGCACTTGGGCAGAAAATCTGCAAAAAGCTTTTAAATTATTAATTTGAGTGTAAGTTTGCATTTATTTAAAATAATTCTCTTAGTAAAATTAAAGTAATAATAAAGTTTTAATTACTTAATTGAAAACTAGGTATAATTACTAGTCAAAACTGATGAGTCTACCAAGGTAAAAATTAGATTAAAAAATAGTGGCTGCTTCAAAACGTTAAAAATACTTAGTTTTTTATTCGAAGCTCAATATCTTTTCAACTACCAACAACAATAGAAAATCTTAGAGAGCATCATTTAAAGTAGAGTAAATTTGCTAAAATGTAAGTCCTAATAGATCTAGTTACGTTCAATAATTCTCGAGATATAGCAAAAAAAAAAAAAATAAACACTTCATAAAAATGTATGGAACGTACTGAAATATCAGTAGTTAGTTAATTTATTTTGAAAAATCGATATCTCTATATCTTAACACTTAAATTAAAGCTAGTTTAATGAACTATAAAGTAGTCTATGACGTTTATTTTCGTAGGAGTAATAGTTTACATGAAATTTGCTAAAATAAATTGATTTATAGTTGTCCAGACAAATTTGTATTTGGAAAATTTATATTAATATGTGAATATCATAAAAACTACTACTTATACGAAAATAAGATTCATCAACTACTTCATAGTAATTTAAATTTCCATTATTTTGAGTGCTAGCAGACATTTGGGTCTTATGGGTCTAGAGATATATTTTCTCAAAAATCCAACATTTTATACGAACAACTAGAAATCAACTTTTTGTGAATTTATTTTTTTTTAAATCATAAAAACTTCTACTCCTACAAAGAAAAAAAGTTATAAACTATTTATTGTAAATTTAACTAGGTTTAATTTGAGTGCTGGAAGACATCTGTACGTCCCATGGTTTTTGAAATAAGGTTTTACATAAATCAAACTTGTTGTCCGAACCAATAAATCAATTTATTTTAGCAAATATCATGATAACTAATATTCATAAAGGAATAGGTAAAGGCCATAAACTACTTTATAGTACATTAAACTAGCTTTCATTTGAATGCTAATAGACATCTGTTCGTCACATAGTTCCTGATTTAGATTTCTCAAAATAAATTAACTAACTACTGATATTTCAGCACATTTTTACAAAATGTTACTTTTTAAAAGAATATATCTCGAGAACTATTGGACTAAAATAGCTCTTTCAGGGCTTATATTTTAGCCAATTTACTCTTCTTTTAATCATGTTCTCTTAGGTTTTCTAGTGTTGTCGGTAGTTTTTAAGATATAGAGCTCCGAATGAAAAAGTAATTTTTTGAAACCGCCACCATTTTTTATTCCACCTATTTATACTTGGCAGACTCGTGATTTTTGACTAGTTAATATTTAAAATTAATTTTGATATGAATTTTAATAATAAAAAATAATAATTTATTACAAAATATAGTTTTCAATAAAATATTTATGTGCCTTATCAGATTGCAAATATTGTTTGATAATAGTGTTGAGCTAATCGTTGATTGAAAGTTTTAAAATTTAATGGAAAAGTGAAAAGGTTGTTAAATATAAGCTGAGGCAAGTTTATTAATATATTAATATGATTATTTTATTTAAAAAATAAAATCCAATCTCAATAAAGTGGAAACATTATATATAAAAAATTAAAATATTTAAATTTTATCCATTATAGTCTCAAAACATTTTAATCTCTTTATAAATACTACGTTTCGGCCAATTCGACAATCCTCAGGGACAATCTATTACAAAACAGTTTTTATCACATCTATGATCCTCAACAATTTAAAATAATTATTTTTCTTTTGAATTTATTTTTTTCTTCATGCAAAATCATATTATTTTCAAAATCAAAAATATGTTGTCCCTGAGGATGGTCGAATTGCCTGAAACGTAGGACTTATAAAGAAAATAAAATATTTTGAGACTGTAATGGATAAAATTTAAATTTATTTATTTAAACCACATTAATCAGTCTCAAGAAAGTGTTAAAGATTATAATTAAAATTATATATAAACTTTAAA
>NW_027116474.1:2324-3228 GCF_000696795.3 Halyomorpha halys | reverse complement strand
TATTATAATGTACAGTTGTAAATATCAATAAATAAATATTAAAAAAAAAATTTTTTGATGTCCAAAAGTTATATTCGTATGCGAATATCAAAAAACCAATACCCTTACGAAGATACTGACATAAACTACTTTATAGTCCATTAAACTAGCTTTAATTTGAGTGCTAATAGACATCTGTACGTCTTATTGTTCCTCTGATATATTTTATCAAAAATTTTATCCGAACAACTAGAAATTTATTTTGTCATAAAAACTACCACTCCTACGAAGATAAACTACTTTATAGTACATTAAGCTAGCTTTAATTGAGTGCTAATAGACATTTGTACGTCAAATGGTTTTGAGATATAGATTTCTCAAATAAATTCACTAGCTTATGATTTTTTATAAAATGTTTTTTTTTTTAAAGCTATATCTCGGGAACTATAGAACTTAAATAGTTCTATTAGGGCTCATATTTTAGAAAAATTACTTCACTTTAAATTATGTTCTCTTAGGTTTTCTAAAGTTGTTGGTAGTTTTAAAAATATAGAACTCGGAATGAAAAATTATTTTTTTTTTTAACGCTTTGAAACACCTGCCATTTTTTATTCCCCCTTCCTATACTTGGCAGGATCATAAATTTGGACTAGTAATTACGCGTAGTTTTCATTAAATTAATAAAATAATGGGGTGAAATAACTGTATGTTTTCTTCTCTTGGGCCCGTTAAACTATGGCGGTTTCCACATGTTCAGACGAGATTGAACGTATGATATGACTATGTGCTCAGGTTAAATGGAAACCGTTGGTAATGTGTGTATTACCATTGTGTATATTACACCATATATTACATTAACCTATTTTTATTTTACTGGAAGATTATTGATTGACCGTGTGTAAAGATGAAAGGAATATGGTCCGGG
>NW_027116474.1:0-1069 GCF_000696795.3 Halyomorpha halys | reverse complement strand
AGAAACGAGTGGGTTTGGGTGGTTAGGGAGTTTATTATGGAAGGAATAATATCGGGTTCGGGCTAGATCGGTTACATAAGGAACATTTAGGTCTTGCTCATTAAGCATAGAATTAAATTTAAATGGCAACATATGTGGGAAAATGTTACTGATAATAAATTAAGGGAAATCAGATGATACATCCCCCTTAGATATCATCTACTAGAAATGCGCGCAAAGAGGAAGTGATTTTGACATGCCTTTATGACCTATATGAGGTTATCTTATGACCCGCGATTCGTCACCTGTATGCCAGACTTGCGTAACGCGACTTACCGTCATACATACCAAATACTCATAGTGACATGTATCAGTTAATTTGACTAATTTTATTAGACGTGGGCAGAATAGTTCCGCTACAAAACATTTTTAATATTTAGATGTGAGCTGTAAGCTTATAGTTAAGATTTTCCTTCAGAATGACAAGGTTTGTATTAACAAAGAGAGTTGAAACTTAATTAGATATAATTTATTTTATTTAAATAATAAAACCAGTCTGGTAGAATTTATAGGATTATGTATGAACCATTATAGATAATTATATATGGTATATGATGGATATTGGATATGTTTTCAGTCAGTATTGAACTGTTCTTTGCCTGGATACTATTAGCATGTAGCCACCTCAGACGAGCAAGCGCTTATGAAATGGATGATTATTTTGAAAATGAGGTCAAACCTTCTTATTCAATGAAAGATGGGAACCTCGCCATGTCTTGCAACTGCAGTTGGGGAACAATGGTGAGTTTTATCCATCCATTGAAATTTCTTATTATTTTATTACAAAATATTTTTCTAAGATTTAAAAGATTTGTTCGAGACATGGAAATTCCTAATTGTAGTATCAAAAATATATATTTTGATACTTTACTATTTATTGGAAGAGGTAGTTTGACTGTGTGAGAAAAAGTGGGGTAACCGGAGCGGAATATAGAACTAACTCAATAGAATAATTTTGTTTTTAATTATAAAAGGAACATGCTCCTAGATAGTACCTATCTCCCCCTGTAAACATAGGCTATGGCTATAT
>NW_027116473.1:337582-338531 GCF_000696795.3 Halyomorpha halys | reverse complement strand
TGTTGGATAGGGAGCGATTTGAATTTGAAAAGGAAAGGATTGCGGAGGATCTGAAGCTTCGTAAAATCAAAATACAAAAAAAATTTGAATTAAAAGTAGAGCTTTTAAAGAAGTCCGATTGACAAAATAATTGAACTTAAAAATATTTATAATTATGTATGTATTCATACTTATGTATATATTACTATTTATGTATCATTAATTAAATAGAACAATTATACTTTATAAAAAGTGGAAATCATTTAAGACCTCAGCAGCCCCTCTCTCCCTCAAATAGATGTAAGCTTTTTATTTTTGTTCATGATTGATTTCACGTCAAATAAACACATTTCAAATACCTTTTTACCTCATTATCTCATAATCTAATAAAATTTGACACCAAAGTAGTTTCCATAAAGCTTCCTGGTACCTAAGAGGAACATCCAAGTTTTATTAAATTATGTTCACCCGTTTTGAAAATATAGCTCTATAGTTTTCTAAATTGTTAATGGCTAGTTTTTTAAATACAAATAGCTCTACTCATGATAAAGGTAGAAACATGGGAGGAGTGATATTTTGTAGTTATTTAAATTAACTTTTACCTGACATATAACATGCTTTATATGCTTGTTAGAAAATTTTTCAAAGAAATTACTGAAAATAAGTGATTTTATTCTTAAACAATACATAAGGTTTGAAGATAGGAGGATAATGGGTTCATTAATACAATAAATACTAAAAAAGTGGGTTATAGACATAATAACAACTTTTTAACAACCTTTGATTTATTGTATAATAGTTTCAAATTGAAAGTAGTTCACTCTCAAAGGAGATTTAAACCTATCTTCATCCAAGTTAGGTAATACTGAAGATACTCCAGTGCGTAGATTTTAATACTGATCCCCTGAGAAAAGGAACTGCATATCTGAATGATAGAACATGGAAAATACTTTCAATAAAGTTGTCCATT
>NW_027116473.1:334544-336022 GCF_000696795.3 Halyomorpha halys | reverse complement strand
TTTGTATTCCAATATTTGAAATATTATTTCAATCGAGTAAAAAATTAGTCGAATGAACAATTATTCGAATAACAATCAGATTTTTTTTTTTTAATTTCGCTTATTTTTTACGATTATTGATTTATAACGTATGAGGGTCCCATAACACATTTTCAGACGAGTAGAAAACGAAAATGCTATCGATTTTAAGATCGCGTATCGATTTATTTTAACTATATTTAGATTTATTATAAGACATTTTTTGTCTTACAGGCCTATAACGGTACTTTTATCTGGATTATCTCTCTATAGGAAGTCTGGTGAGTCAATCCATTTAAATTTTTTGAGGTACATTTATATATTTTATATTCGCGTATAGATTATAAACAATAAATGAAAACGGAAATAATAACAGATAAAGAGTAGAATTATCAAAGAAAGTACAAATTAAGAGTTAGAAAAAAGGGGGAATAAGAATAAAGGAAGAAAATGAACGAGAGAGAATTCATACCTGTTTTGAGAGAAGTCAAAGTCAGAGTGAACCGTTTGTATTGGGAGGAATGGGGATGGCAGTTGAGTACGTTACATTTGAAAATCATTTTAAAGTAAACAATGTAGAAAATATTAAAATTAAGTAAACAATAAATGATATTATACATAATATGGGAGAAGAAATATATTATATAAAAAAATAATTATAAATGTACACGGATAGAAAACAGAAGAAATAAAGTTAAAAGAATGCGATACAATAAATATAAATGATAAAGAAAAACAATTAAAATCTATACGGCTATAATCCAAGAAGGGTCAGAGGTTCAGTAATTTGTAAGGGAGTACTGTAAATAGACAAACGGTTGTACAAGGAGGTGATCACGTTCGACCGCCAGATTTTTACCCAATTAAGGGTATTCAATTTTAAAAGGCTGGGTAGACCCAAGGAGGTTTCCATGAACCCACGAGAGTTGACTCTTGGCTACAGTGTGCATTGCATAAGTCAATTTTCTGCCCAGCCGAATTCGAACTCGGATCCTAACGCCCCTTACCCCGGGGCTATCCGCGCTCCAAAAAAAGAAAGACTACATACCAATTAATAGGGTATTAAATAATGTAAATTATAATTGAAAAATTAATATTCCTATTTCAATTATAATTGACATACCTCTCACTTGGTTCATTCTGACTTTGACTTTTGTCAAATACAGGTATGTTTCCTGTCTTGTTCATTTTCTTCCTTTATTCTAGATTTTATTCCTATTTCCCTTTTCCATTTGTTAGTTTGTACTTTCTTATATATTTCTTCCTTTCATCAGTTATTATTTCCGTTTACATTTATCGTTTATAACCTTTTATTATTATTATTTAATTTTTTCTTTCATTGTATACTCTTTTAATTTTCCATTTACTTTTGTTAAGTGTTTGTATCTTTTCTAGCGCTGACGAAGCCATGAAACGTGGAGCGAAACGTTGGCTCAATTAAAACATTGATTGGAGAAGAT
>NW_027116473.1:333571-334104 GCF_000696795.3 Halyomorpha halys | reverse complement strand
TAAATTTAATTTTCCTTAAAAATTCATCATAATAATTAAAAATCATACTGTTGTATGATTTACTAAAACTAGGCCAAAAAATACAAACAAACAAAAAATTATTTATTTATGCCGACGTTTCGACCTGAGTTCAGGTCTTCATCAGGGCTATAGAACAAAAGAGATAACAACATTTAGAGCAACATAAAACTGAAAAGAAATATTATACAAACAAATTTGGAATTATACAAAATATTGAATTAAATAATACAAAATAATTAATTGAAAACCATAGAATTGGACAGTAACAGATTGATAACGGTTAAAGATGAAATATAATATTATTTATGAAAGAAGATATTTAAGTAATGTCTAAAAAACTGAAAAACAATTTGAATCTACATATTGAACAATACGACAGAAAATGAAATATATGATATAATGGGTGAGTGGCTTATATCTGAATAACAGTGTGAGAATTAACTTATATATATTTTTTTAATTTGACCGCACCCCCCGACCATCTTCTCCAATGACCGCACCCCCCGACCATT
>NW_027116473.1:330293-331865 GCF_000696795.3 Halyomorpha halys | reverse complement strand
CCCCCGACCATTTTCCCCTATGACCGCACCCCCCTGACCATTTTCCCCTATGACCACACCTCCCGACCATCTTCTCCAATGACCACACCTCCCGACCATCTTCTCCATTCAGTAATCTACGGTCAACTATCTACACCTCATTAAAATAGTTATTACTATTTGGGTTTTATTTGGCCGCACCCGGACCATATTCCATTTATTATTATACACGGTCAACCAGCGACCTTTCTGTTTTTTTAATTTTTCATTATTTATTTCGTATAGTACTTACTTCTACACTATTATATTTCAACTTCTATTATTATTAATCAACTACATTCTACTTAATTCATTGCTATGTATATTTCTTAAATTGTTTGTTTATTATTTTCCTTTATTTTTATGTTTCTCTGAGAGATGGTTGTTATCTCTTCTTTGTTTTTTTAGCCCTGACGAAGGCCTGAAATTCAGGTCGATAGGTCGGCACAATTAAATAAGTCCTTCTTTATTTCCTGACTGCTCCTCCTACCATGTTCTTCTCATAGTAATCTATGGTCTACTATTAACACATCATTACCTTTGAAATGAAAAAAGAGTTTATTATTCTGGGACTAGGTCCCTTCAGAACAATTACAAAGGCAATTTTATTTTTTTAATAACATTTATTGGCCATAAAACAGTGTGGCCACACTTAATTATAACTTACATACAGAGAGAAAAAAAATAGATTAATTAAAAAAACTAATCGACTAAGTAAGAAAAAACAAAAAGTTAATTACAAAATATCTGTACTATTATAATAATGGGTCAGATTGGTGAAGCTAAAGGTAGTGAAATATAAGGGATTTAAACGAGGAAAGGGTTGCTACATGACGTATATAGAGGGAATGGAGTTCCAGAAATATACAGCTCGGGGAAAAAAAAGATTTATCAAACGCAGCAGTTAAGTGAGGTGGAGGGTAGATGTCAGATAAACGGGACCTGGTAGTACGGGATTGGACAGAAAATTTGAATTGCAGGTATTCTAGGATATAGGAGGGGTCGTTGAGTACTAATTACTTGGAATAGAAAGGAAGCTAGAAATACTGGGATCGGAAGGATCCATAGAGCCACTTCAGCTTGGCGTAATACTGGGTTATGTGCGTATCTCTGCTGATCCTGAAAATAAATCGTACTGCGCAATTCATAAGACGTTAAAGTTTAGAACAAGAGAGGAAACTAAGAATGGACAGGTTTTAAGTGGGAAGAGATAACGGATTCTATTGAATGTTTTAGGTTTGCTATGGTTCGATTGGAAGTTTGGGCAATGTGTGGTTTTAGTACAAGAGCTGGGAAGAAAAAAAGGTAGTTATCTCACTCCAATTTTTGATTACTTTAATGAAAACTATGTATAATTAATAGTCAAAATTGATGAGTCTGCCAAGTATAGATAGGGGGAATAAAAAATGGCGGCTGTTTCAAAATCCTAAAAAACACTAATTTTTGATTCAGAGCTCTATATCTTAAAAACTACCAACAACACTAGAAAACCTAAGAGAACATTATTTAATGAAGAATAAACTTGCTGAAATATTAGCCTTAAAAGAGCTATTT
>NW_027116473.1:323878-324483 GCF_000696795.3 Halyomorpha halys | reverse complement strand
TCTCTTAAGTTTTCTTGTGTTGTTCCTACTTTTTAAGATATAGAGCTCCGAATGAAAAATTAATTTTTTTTATCGCTTTCAAACAGTCGCCATTTATTATTTCCCCTACCTATACTTGGCAGACTCATCACTTTTGAGTATTAATTATACATAGTTTTCATTAAAGTAATCAAAAATTGGGGTGAGAAAAATGCCTTTTTTTTTTCATTTGAATAAAGTTTGATCAAAAGTGATATCAAGATTTTTGACTGACGTATGGAAGGAGATCGGAGTATTGTTTAGGAAAAGGTTTGGGGGGAGGAGGGGTCTTGTTGTTTGACAAGCATTTGTACAAGTTTTATTTGCGGCTTGTGACAAACGTGTAGATCCAACATTCCATCTATATCATATCAGTATACTAGTTAGAGATGGGTAAGAATTAGCTATAGTTGAAAGTAAAAGCTAACGTTGCCATGGATACGAACCTTATTTATGAATGGAACCATTGATAAATATTTTTTAATAACATTTATTGGCCATAAAACAGTGTGGCCACACTTAATTATAACTTACATACAGAGAGAAAAAAATAGATTAATTAAAAAAACTAATCGACTAAGTAAGAA
>NW_027116473.1:317357-323468 GCF_000696795.3 Halyomorpha halys | reverse complement strand
GGAAGGAGATTGGAGTATTGTTTAGGAAAAGGTTTGGGGGGGGAGGAGGGGTCTTGTTGTTTGACAAGCATTTGTACAAGTTTTATTTGCGGCTTGTGACAAACGTGTAGATCCAACATTCCATCTATATCATACCAGTATACTAGTTAGAGATGGGTAAGAATTAGCTATAGTTGAAAGTAATAGCTAACGTTGCCATGGATACGAACCTTATTTATGAATGGAACCATTGATAAATAAATACCGTATCCATGGCAAGTTTGGCTATTAGTTTCAACTATAGATACTAGTTCACTGAACAAGCTCGAAAGGCGGGAAATTCAAAACCTACTTATGTTATTATTACGGCATTAGTTAGATCACCACAACTTTCGAATGTTTTTTGTTTAAAACTTCTCTATGGTTTATCATTTATCCATTTTTCTGATTATTACTGTATAGAATACAAAATGGTTTTTATACAAAAACTTGCTATAGAATATCTCTTTGTATTATCAAATGTAATATAAACAAATATAATATACCTACTGTTATAAATATGCTCTGTTGAATACTATTTATATTTATTTGAATAGTTTTAAAGCTGACAATAAAATTTCAATATTTGTTTTGGGCAAGATAATAAAAAACTAATGACAAGGTTTTTCTGTTTTATAAATAACTTTGAAAGAAAACTATCTTAATCCTTATGGTAATATAATCCTTTATTTTTAATTATATTAAGTATCGATTCTACTTGTCTTGTTTTGCTGGAAATGACATGAAAGGATGAGTTAGTTACCTGTTTTTTATATCACTAGTTCTTTGAAATACTTCTTATAAGTTGTTTTTTCTTCTGTAAAATTGTAATTATTATTTACTATAGTTTACAATTTGTTGTATTATCTTCATTGATTTGATAGTTTGATATAAGTGTTTAATTTTACAATATAATTGAAAACATGAAAAGTTATAGTTATTTAGTCAACAAGTTGTTTATAGCTGTTGTCGAAGGAGATTTACAATCAATGAAAGACTTGGTAAGTCTTGGTGCTAATATTAATCACATAAATCTTGAGCATGGTGATACTCTTATGCATTATGCGCCCACTGAGGAAGTTGCAAATTATCTTATACTCAATATGGCTAGGGCTAACGTGAGTGACAAATATGGACAGACCCCGTTGTGCTGTGCTGCGGCGAAACCTAATGGATTAGAAGTAGTCAATGTACTTTTAGCTGCTGGTGCCGATGTGAATGTGAAGATGTTAAACGGCACAACACCTCTCCATTATGCCCCAACGTTAGAAATGACTCAAGTTCTGTTGCAACATGGGGCTCAGGTCAATGTTACTGATAAATACGGGCGTACTCCATTACATGCTGCTCTAATAGAGAAAAAGGGTTTAGAAGTTTTCAAATGCCTTTTAGCTGCTGGTGCAGATATCAACGCTACAATGGGTTCCCAGAAACATACTGTTCTTCACTACGCTGATTCTTTACATATTGTCAGGGAAATTCTATCTCGGGGGTTTGATGTAAATGTTACTACAACTAAAAACCAAACCCCATTGCATCTTGCCGTTAAACATATGAAAGAATATGCGGTTATTCATGAACTTTTAAAATGTGGAGCGAATGTAAACATTAAAGATTCTAATGGCGATATTCCAATATTTTATGCTATAAGGAATTATAAAAAAGATTTTGCTGTTGTTCAGTTACTTGTAGAATATGGATCTAGTCAGGATCAATTATTTAAAGATCATGAAATGAATAGGCGTGCTAATTGTATGGGTTATACAGTTAGTCGAAATTGTATAGCATTGTGCAAATTGATTGGCAGAGTTGCTCTTCTCCTGCGTAATGGGATTGTAGATGATATGCCAGTTATTGGGAATGATGCCTGTCCTAAAGCTAAAAGGGATAACATCTTAAATTATGTAGATCAGGTTGCTGAAGAAATTCCTCTTCTGAAGAAATATAAAATTTTTGGAGATTACTCTCTATATGATCTATTGGTTAACAAGAAAATTCTTATGAAACCAGTTTATACAAGCTTCAGAAAATTAGAACATGAATTATCGGCCAAATTTCCGTTTTATCATGAAATGATCTTAATGAAAATTAGACCATACTTGGAAAGAGGACGTCTATTAAGTAAGTTGAGGTGGTTACAAATTTCATTTACAAATGCTAACAAAGATGTAGTTACGTTAAATCCAGACTGCACTTGTTTTATTATTCAAATGTTACCTGATGATAGCTTATGGAATTTGCTTATAGCTTTAGAAATTTAATGGGATGTTTTTAATGCAAAACATTATATTTTACTCTCAATTTGTTTAATGATAATCCGGTTTCATAATTTAGAAACCCAAATTTTCTCACATTTTGTGCCTTTGTTTGTTTTGTATTTATTAAAATAATTTTTGGTGTTCTCAGAGATTAACTTTAAAAATTTATGATTGTAATAGAGTTTTTTGTATTGCCACATTTATTATTATTAGCAATATAGTAAAATTACATTTTTATGAAACATGAGTATTTATTTAATGAATAATATTATATTTTAAACCCATTTTTATTATCAATTTGTTTAATGATAATACATTTTAATAAATCGGAAACCCAAATTTTCTCACATATGTGCCCTCATAATGTTAATGTTCATGATATAAAGTGTTGTTTTATTGTGATTAATAAATTGTTAAAAATGAAATATATTTTATGGCTATCTTTACTGTCAATTTGTTTCATAATAGTACGGATTAATTTAAAAAAAAGGTTTTAATTATAATTAAAAATTTGGGAAGTTTTCTTCCTGATCGAAGTTCAGTTAAAAAGTGGTTTTAACTGTGATAAATAAATTGAAAAAAATAGAATATTATATTTTAAGGCTATTTTAATTAATAGGTAACATAAATTTTCTCACATAATGTATGCCCTAGTTAATTATTATTATTGGCTATACTGTAAAATTACATTCTTATGAAACATGAGCATTTATATAATGAAGTTTTTTTTTGTATTAATAATTAATGTTTATCATATAAAATGTTGTTTAAATTGTGATGAATGTATTGTAAAAAGTGAAATATGAAGTTATTATTAAAATTTATATTTATATCCCATTAAGTCAAACTATTTTAAATTTTAATATTAAATGTTAAAATTAAGACTGTTATTACAAATATGTAAAATAATATTAAATATGATGGTATATTTATAATATTTTTATAGGATTAATTGTATTTAAAAAACAATATTATTTAATAAAACAAAACAGTATTTTATGAAACATGCCTTTGATTTTTAATTGTAAATCTCATTTGAATATTAGGACTTTTTATTTTTGTCATCATACAACAAGCTAACATTCTTTATTTGACTGTTGTGTTAAAATACACACGCTAGCACTCTGAAATACAACTTATAATTCAAACTGGGAAACCAAAACCAAATATATACCCTAAAAAAAATATTGATGTATGGGAGTGGTAAGGTATTATGCTGCTATCTCCAAGAATCTGGCTGCTGCATTGTAGCCGTTAAGTCAACCCTGTAGGTTCTGGAGTCCTTGGGTCCATCCAGCCTTATATGTGTGTTGGTGGGTACCTTTAATGGGAGAGAAATCCAGCGGCTGATCATGATCATGAAAAATAATCTATTTGTATAACAGTTGTTCTTAATAAAACAATGCTACCTTACAAAGTACTTAACCCATGACCCTTTACGGGTCTTGGCAACTCACAGTATTAAAAAAAATCAATATATTTAAACTTAAACTAAACTAAAATATGTGTTATCATGTTTATATTGATTGTCTATTTGAAGTATGGGTGTAAAAATATTTTTTATAAGGAAGAAAATGTTTGGAAAACGGTTTTGATATATTTAATGGGTAGTTTTAAATTTTATGTGCCATTTAGTTTTTCCTTTTATCTTTACACTATCGATTATTTCAAATATTTATTTATTGTGAGGAAAGGTAAGTGCCAAGATATAAATTAAACTTACAATATGTTTGACATGTAATTTTTTGGGTACAATTGTAGTTTTAAGATTTTGTTTCATCTATAATCAAGTTCAAAATCAGTATACTTGTTTTAATATATAGATATACTCTTATAATATGATAATATATATCAATAATATATTGTGTATATATGAATTATATAATAACCCTTGTAGATCTTTGGCCACCTGAACCAGCCTTCACACCTGCTTATCTTGGGCTACTGCTTTCCAGTTTGCTGCATGTAGCTCTTTCTTATTTCTGCTTGATTCTATCTATCCATCTGTTTTTTTACCTCTCAATTTATTGTATATATAATATTGTATATATATTATACAAATAATATAATTATATATTATAATAGTAGCCATGAGTCAATCCTGTGGATTTGGTATTCCTCCAGGATCCACCCAGACACATAAAGTAGGTACTCTAAATTGGGAAAAAAATCTGGCGGTTGGATGTGATTCTGACCAAATCACCTCCTTGCACAATCATTGGTCAAGTAACAATACTTACAAAGTACTACACCCCTAACCCTTCATGAATCGTAGCGGTACATTTTTTTTTAGTTTATATTATATAATAAGTTTTATCACTAGTATTTGTATACCTAAAAGGATTTACGTGTTATGCCTTTCTGTAAACAATTACATCCTATGTTAATAGAGACACTGTCATGTTCTAGAAAATAATCGTTTCTTCTTAAGACCTATATTTACTTTGTTAGTTTTTACAATACTCATTTATTTATTGATTGTTTTTCTATTTATAATCAGAAATAAAAGTAACTAATTGTTTAAAATTATAGATCTACAAAAAAAAAAAAAATATATATGTATATATAAAATGCTGAAGAGGGGGGTGCATTATCCCGAAATACCCTAGAAGAGGATAAATATAAGAATTATGAACATTATATTTTTGTTTTAAGTTTTTTGACCTTAAGACAATTATAATTTTTTTTTAAAACTAATATAGAATCATTTCTGTTTTCTGTATTGCATTAGTTTTTTTTTTCAAGGAGAGACTTTAAATGAGTAAATTCTGCTGTTATTAGTAGAATTACATTCTAATGAAATTTTTGTTAAAAAAAAAAATTATTAAAAACAATAGGAGCTTAAGAATTTAAGAGATTGAATAATGAAAACATAATATATATCTTGATGCCTGGAACAAAATTATTTTCTGATAAAAATTTTAAATGATAACTACAAAAATAACAGAATGGAATCCTCACGAAAATCCATTCTTGAAATCACAGAACATTTACTAATAATGAGTAATAAAATTAATGTCTGAAAAAAATTATTTAAAAATCGAATAACAATGAGAAAATGGTTAAAAATATATATTGTAAATTTAATTTATGGTTAAATATAAATTGTTGTAATTATCAAGACATTTTAGTTGAACAAGTCAATCACAAGGAGAGTAGGGTTACTCAGTGTGTAAGGTACTACACTACTAATTCCAAGGACCCGCTGTGGCAGATATTCATTTTGTTACTGTAGCTGAGAGTCAGCCTATAAGGTTGAGAGCCTTCTTCGGACCCACGCAGCCTCATAAGGTGTTTACCGTCGATTGGAGAAAAATCTTTGAATTGGGCATGATTTTAAACAAATCACCTCCTTCTATATAAAACCACTGTTTCTTAAGTAAGCTCGTCTTCAGAACCTTTTGACCCATAGTCAACACAGTTTAATTTACTTTTCTATTCAATGCTTCATCTATGTCCAGAATAACATGTTCTATGAATTACTTATCGATAATTCTAATTTTTATTTTTTTTGTATGCGTTCTCTCTACTTGAATATATAATAACTACTTTAGTACCTTTTGTACTCAATAATTTTTTATTTTAAACTTTTTGAGCAAGCCTATGAAATATTTCGACAATTGGAGGGAAATCTGGGGTTAGGGCATGATTTTGAAAAAATCACCTCGTTTTATTATAACCATTGTTCAAAAAAACTACTTCCTTACAAAGCACTGCACTCTTAACTCTTCATGGACTGTGGCAGTATATATTTTATATATAGCACTGCATATATAGTATGCATATATAGTATATATATAGTATATAGCACTGCACTCTTAACTCTTCATGGGCT
>NW_027116473.1:316233-316890 GCF_000696795.3 Halyomorpha halys | reverse complement strand
CTACTTTAGTACCTTTTGTACTCAATAATTTTTTATTTAAAACTTTTTGAGCAAGCCTATGAAATATTTCGACAATTGGAGAGAAATATGGGGTTGAGCATGATTTTGAAAAAATCACCTCGTTTTATTATAACCATTGTTCAAAAAAACTACTTCCTTACAAAGCACTGCACTCTTAACTCTTCATGGGCTATGGCTGTATAGAGTTTCATTAAAAAAAAAAAAAAAGTACTGACCATCTAACGGCAAACAAAGGAAGCGGTATGCTCTCTGCAAGGGTTAGAGCGGGTACTGCTATGTATTGACAATCCGGGGTGTTATTAAGGTGTTTCGTCATCTGCCCCTATACCTGGTCAGGGTATCCTTCTGGGAAGCTTCTAGCATCCTCGGATGTGGAAACATTTGTATTAAGTTTGTCACATTACCAGAGGCCCCCTGAGAAAATTAGATTGGCTAACCTTCAAGTATCGAAGCAGAAAATAGGTTAGGACGAGGGACCAGAATCAAAGTAACCAGGTGCAGGCCCTTCTTGGACAAGTCAAACTTTTTTTTACACATCCTAGGCCCTGAGGAGGGGGACGCCTGCCTCGGGAGTCTTCGGACATCGACGACCAATGAGATAAGAGATTTCAAAATAAGGTAACGCCCTAAAAGGAG
>NW_027116473.1:310811-315490 GCF_000696795.3 Halyomorpha halys | reverse complement strand
CTTTTGGTTAAGCACACATAATCATTGAAGAATAGAGTCTTATTTCCCTATTTCAGCATGCTTTATTTATTTTGAAGGGTCAAGGGTTCAGTACTTTGTAAGGAAGTACTATTATTATTAGACCTACGGTTGTGCAAGGAGGTGATTTGGTCAGAATCACGCTCGACCGCCAGATTTTTACCCAATTAATGAGGCTGAGTGGATCCTAGGAGGGCTCCAGACCCACATATTTGACTCACGGCTACAGTGTAACAAAGTTGAATATAACAGTAAAATTTGGAAAGTTTCTAACTACTAAAATAAACAAATAATTTAAATTTTAAGCCACAAATATTTATTTAAAATTTATTTTCAGCACTTTGTTTAGAATACAGTAAATATATAAATAACAATATGTATATAATATATATTTTTCTTATGACTACTTAAATAGATTCTATGTTCAAATAAAAACCTGCAATATAGCATTTCAACATTTTCAACAAAAGCATTGGAGATGGTAAACAACTATACAAAGTATTTTTAATTACAATAACAATCCGAATTTTTTCTAACCCGAAGCCCTAAAGTTTAAGACCTTCCCCAGACAGAAGTTCCCGACTCTAAATCTAATATGAAGTATATACCACTGAACCACAGCGAATCGCAAAGCCCAGAAAAGAAAAAATGAAACAAAACATGAGATTAAAGGTGTAATTTCTATTCCATTGCATAATTTAAGCACACACATCTGAGCTACTCAACTGTATTGAGCCAGCGCAGAGGTGAAAATCATATTTTAAAAAAAATTGCGAAACAAATGAAATATATTCTTCTGTGTGTAGTATAAATTAATTTAACATCTCCATTTACACAAGCTACTAGCAGTAGTTTTAATGGAAACTAATTTCTATACGTTTAACTCTTCTACTGTCAGATCATCGTAACTTAAAAAAATAATATTTCATACAACTCTTATAAATAGAAACATTTATTTACAAATTCAATTAAATAGTTACTATCCACATAAAACATTTAAGTACTCGTGTCAGAATCACAACCTTATTTTAAATTAAGTTGTATATTAATTTTACACATATAATTTTAATTTAAAAAAAAACAATCCATAATAATACTGCAACAAGTATAAATTACTTTCTTTTTAAAAACAGTTATTTTGATTAATATTGATCAGTTAAACTAAGTTTAGACAATAATATCAATAGATCACAAATAACAATCTGTTAAGTAGCAGAACATAATAAATATAATTTTCCAATAAATAAATACAAATTGTTGACTCTAATTAATCTGGATACAAATGAATTAATTATAATAGAACAATAAACCAAATTCTACCAATTTATTGGTACAATCTTTGCACAGAAATGACAAAATTGGATATTGGTATTTCAAGGACAGTTAAAAGCTTCCAAAAATTAAGAAATTAATAAAACAAAAAAGGAAAACATGAAAACTTTTAAAGACCGTGTTTCTTCTTATTACGGTAAAACCCAATTTAATCGGCATTTAAGAGAAAAACTAATAGCATTTTGGAATTCTTTAAAAACTTTTTTATTTGGATAATTGTCAAACTTATTCTTCCTTTTTAGTCTTTGACGTTTCGAAGCCATTTTTCCAGCTTCAGGATCGCATTACATTCTCCTTGTTAATTTTATCCATATGATTAAACTTTTCAAATTTATGATTCTTCCTAATTTTATATGGAACTTATAAATTATCACTTACTTAATATATTATGTGTAAGTAATAGAGTAGAAGATTTAAGTAGGATAAGTTTTCATTTAAATTAAGGACAAAATATAATTATATAGATGAAATTAACAAGGAAACCAAAGAAAAGCTATTGTAATACTGAAGATGAGAGATGAGTAAAGGGCTCCGAAACTTTTTAGAAAAATAAATATAAAAAAGAAGAATTAGTATTAAAATAAAAAATACTCCGCCATTAATTAATATAATTAGTTTTTAAATTTAGATTGTTCTTGAAAATGTTTTAATTTTTTTTAAACAAAATTCATCATGTATCGATTTTACAGTTAAGGGAAAAACAAATTGTAGCATAAATAAAAACCAATTAATGCATTTCTTCTGAAAGTACTTAGGAAGTTTTATTAATAGTTTTAATAATTTGAATGTCCTGTGACAAGCCACAATTTTGAAAACTATTTGAATTTCATATAACATGCTCCCCTTTTTTTCTTTGTGTTCTCTTGTCTAACAACGTTTTTTTAAACATGTTTGGTATAATATTATGGAATATGAACTATATAACTCTTTGAATAAGAATTGTAGAATTTTTTCAAACTGCACTGCTGAACAATTTTCATAACATGGCTTGTCCTACGCTTTCCTCAAGCCTTTAATTTTGTCTAATACATTTAACTTTATCATATGAAGCTTAATGGGGAAATGAAGTCCATGTATGCAAATTTGAAAACACGTTTTCACACCAAAATAATCTTTGAGCCCCTATCAATATCGTTCCAACAGATTTGCTTCCAGAAATGTTCTATATTCAGTTGAAATAAGTGAACCATGACCATGCCTATCACATCTCTAGATTTTAAAATAAATACAATTTTTCCAGTACTTAGATCACTCTTGTTATATGTCGAGAAGGTTATGAGTAATATAAAAAAGAATGTTTAGCTTAGTTATTAATGCCAATAAGACAGAACTTATGTCATCCAGTAATGACGACGTAGAATTAAATGCTCAAAATAATCAAACATTTTAAATACCTTGGCTACATTATTAAATTAAATGGTTCCTGCAATATGGAAATATAATTAAGGTAAAAAAATATCAATGCTCTGTTAAAAATTATGGAGTAATAATATTATTTCTAAAACCAAGAGGAATAAATACTAAAGTATATTATTGAGGATTATGACGTATGAGTAGAAACCAGAGCAATAAAATGAGACCAGAAGAAGAAACTTCTGGTTATAGAAATGAACTGGTGAGGAGCAGCAGGAATATCCAGAGTGGAACAGTAAAATAAACATTCTGGAAGAGATTGAAAAAAAAAAATGGTATGAGCGTTTAAAGAAAATGCCTGAAGGAAGAATAACAAGGGAGGTATACTTATGGAAATATATGGTAGAAGAGGATGAGCTAGATCAAGGAAAACCTGGAATAAGAAGTGGAAGAATCCTTGATGGGACATAGTCTAAGAGAGGAATAGGTCTTAGACAGGATGATCTGTAAAGAGTTCATACAAAATTCAGGTCAAGGAAATCCAGCTGAAAAATTCTATATGTATAAAATATTGCCCTGCAATGCTTCAATTATTAATATACATATCAAAATTTCAGAAGTATAATGACAAAACTGTAAATTTTATGAAATTGACTTTGTTGTATTGGTGGGATAAAAAATGTATTTACTAGATATTTGTAAGTTTATTTTTGAGCTCGCCCATGCAATGAAGTGGATTACACAAAATTTACAGTCGCCTTATAACACTAAGGGATATGGCTTATAAATTAATAATTAATCCATTAAAAATTATTATTGTATTGTACTTTAATTTTTACTTAATATGTTAGTTAAATTATTAGTGGATTTATTTTCTTTTTTTTTATACATCTCGGATCAACTGGCAGTGTCTTGGTCCCGTTTAGAACAAATTAGTGGAGTTTTAATGTAATAAAATGTGATTAAAATTTTAATATATAAATTCAAAACATAAATATTTTAATTTTTTAATATTCTCTACAACCTAATATATATAACAGTATGAAACATAAATTATTTATATAAGTATTCCAATAACTATCATCATTATTATATAAGCTTTTTTTTTTTTAAATGTTTTTTAGAAAGTTGGCTTTGTTGGAAAAAAAAAAATTATTTGTACAAAGTATCCAAATTAATTAAAGTCACCTATGTTTGTTTTCATAATTTTTATTTCCAATTTTACATTCAAAAACTGAATAGCTTCTAAGTTTCTAAAATCCAATTTTCAGTCAGAGGATTAAAACCTGTAGCAATATTATACATTAAAATGTTGTTAAGATATGAATTAACATATTTTTAAAATCAGTATGCCACTGTTTCTTAAGTAAGCTCGTCTTCAGAACCTTTTGACCCATAGGCAACAAACTTCTCTATTCAACGCTTCATCAACATCCAGACAAACATGTTCTATTCTATGATTTACTATGATCTTTCTATAATTCTAATTTTTTTTTTCTCTGCGTTCTCCCTACTTAAATATATAATAAGTACTTCAGTACCTCTAGTAATTTTGGTTTTAAAACTTTTTGAGCTAGCCTATGAAATACTTCAAATCTCTACGTATAGAGCATAAATCCTTAAGAGGATATTAATTCTAAATGGACTGAATCGATAATCTATCTATCTTAAGAGACTACAAGACTTCAGTATGATTTGTTTATGCATTAGAGAAAGATAAAACTGTTACATCTTAAAATATGCAATATTGTACATTAAATACCTCAAAACTGAAATATGTTTTAAAGATATTTATTTAGAATTATATATTTGGCAATATTCAAAACAAATTGATGTTGTACAAAATATATAATTTTAAAATCATGATTTGTAAATGATTTTTTCTTGATACATCAAAGTATAATAAAACTCTTTTACATTAACCCTCACTACTCCTAGGACCGATTGCTGAGTCAAATACTATAATCCTAGATTTA
>NW_027116473.1:309213-309660 GCF_000696795.3 Halyomorpha halys | reverse complement strand
GATTGCTGAGTCAAATACTATAATCCTAGATTTACCACATTTTATTTGTACAATCCTTAGTTCCGAGATTAAAAAATGTATTGCTAATTTTTATTTATGTCCAAGGATAAAATTAGTTCTAAGTTAACTTTAATCTCGGGCTAACCTTATAACTCCACACTAAAAGGTTAATAAAATCCATGACTCAACAAACTGCCCATATCACTTTGGTACTTACGTATTATTCTGGTCAGACCAGTTGTGGAGCTTAACCTGTCCTATTTTTATTGTAATATAATAATAAACTGTATAATATAATATACTATACAACAGGGTGTTTCAGGGTTAAGTGTAGTAACTGAAAATATGAATTAACGATCTCAAAATAAGAAAAAAAATCCTTATGAAGGTATATTTGTTAACGCTCTGATTAGAAGATATTCACGACTAAATATTTTCATTAGTGAG
>NW_027116473.1:306475-308253 GCF_000696795.3 Halyomorpha halys | reverse complement strand
TATGAATATCTCTTAAACAAAATGGTTAAACAGACATACCTTCATAGGGAATTTTTTGAGAATACTGATTCATGTTTTCAATTAGAACAATTAACCCTGAAATACCCTGTACATGTAAATATAATTATAACATAATAAAATTATTATAATTAAAGAAGTTATAATATAATAACAGCTTTAATAGGGACACGGTTAATAATTTCAACTGGTTAAAGATATGAACAACAACCAATAGTTCCTTTTCAGTTGAGGTCAGGATCTGAATTCGCATAAATATGAATCAGTTTATAACCCACAACTGATCTGGATGGTATAATATGTAAGTTCCAGCTTACATCGAATATTTGATACCTGAATGAAAATAATAGTGAATTTCCAATGTAAATTTCTGAAAAATGAAGTACAGAGTAACCTGTTTAAGTGGGCCCTAGATATGTGATAAATCTCTACTACTAATAATTACAATGAGATTCTGATACTTAATAGCTATGTTGCTGAGAATGTTTAAATGTTTATAATTGAGATTTGATGTCTTCGATTTATTTTTTGTTTATTTCTATAATTGGGACTTCATGACTCAATAGCCTGTATGAGTTAGACAATTTATCGGGTGTGGACAGGTTGCGACACGTTTTTTAACAAATATTTGGATTTCTTCCGCACATACTTTTTTTTTCAGAACTATCAAAGGCTTCGTACGATAAAAAAGTGCACAAGATGTCAGAATGAAAGTAGATCATTAACAGCTACTGATAAACTAAAGCTATCCTTGGATTATAATTGAGTGAAAGTCATATGATGAACAGAGTACGAAGTTAAATGTACCAATATAACAGATTTTTTTAAGCAATAATTTTTGTATTGTTTTCAACAATAAAAGTACATACTTATAAAAATATAATATGCACTTATTATTAAAATTTTAACCTATATACAAGATAAATGGTACATTTGAACATATCTTAGCAGAACCATCTATAAATAAGATTATTTTAAACCTTCCTATTTGGAAAAATGTGTAAATAAAAAGCCTCTGAAAGTGATAAAAGATCCCAGTTAAACAGGTTACATTGTATTTTGTATTGTGATTTATTTAAAGAGTAATATGAGAAATATAGTAAAACAAGCATTATTATTTTGAATACATTCTGGCTTACTTGAGATAAATTATTGCTTAGTCTAAAAAAGGTCCCTCTTTCTGAAGTTGGCATATAATCATCGAATAACATTAAAGAGCATAATTTTGATGATATATCTCTATAATACATTAATTGATTTCTCTAAATTTTTATCTTATAATATAAAGAACATCCGATAAATATAACCAGTTATGAGCCTGTTTCATTTTGGAAATATTTTTTATAATAATACTAATTCGCAATAATTGACTAAATACTAACTACTTAGGAAAAATTCTCAATTTTTCATAACTGCGTTTAAAACAGCAGTTCGAAAGAACATTGCTTCGAGGAATATGTTAAGATCAAATGGCGGCTTTACATGAAATGGTTTAATCTGTATTTCAAATTATTTGATAAATATATTTTTTAATAAGAAAATATTGAAGATTTAATTTAAAGTAATTTTAAATCTCTTATTTCTCCTTTGATAGAAGAATTAAGTTATATTTTTATCAGGGAGATCCGTAAGTAGCTACATTATTTAACACATACCAATACATTATCGAACGTGACAAAGATTTCACTGTTTTTGCTAAAAAAAAAAAGTATAAAAATTAAGATTTTTAAAATTTATAATTGCCTGAAGATAAAAAGACT
>NW_027116473.1:302200-305816 GCF_000696795.3 Halyomorpha halys | reverse complement strand
CTTTCCATAAGATGAACATATCAAGAAATGTAAAAAGTCAGTTCAGAAGTTTGTACAAAATAATTATAAAAATTGTATAAAGCAAAAAGTTGGTACTGAGGTTGGAATCACATTGAACAGAGAAAAAACAGAATTTCAAGACTTCTAAGTTGCTTTTGTTTGATAAGTCAAAGTCTGTAAATCTGCCTTAATTTAAGAAGTTTCTTTTTTGTAATGACCTAAATTCATAATTTAAAATTTGTGCTTCAAAGATGGCCAGCCCAGTTGTCACAGGAATGATGATGTTTCTTCTGTAAGAGCAGTAAAATTTAAAATTATTACCTTAAAATGATATATCATTATTTATGAATTTACATTTTTCTTTTAATATTTTCATTTAGATGGTATTTCAATTCTGCCAGAAGCAAGACTTATTTGAAATTCATGTATCCCCTTCAACAAGAACTTAGCATTTCTATTTTTAATGTCTCTTATTACACTTATTATAAGACTATACCATTACGGACGGCATGCACCAGATATTATGAATGAATTATGATGTTCCATTGTTTTTTCTTTTACTCTCAATGTTTACTTATGCTATGATATGATGTTATTATCAGTTTATAGAAGCTAGATGTGATAAAAAAATGTAATTTTTAATTACGTAAAATTTAATTAAAAGAAACACAGAAGATAGTATATAGTTTAAATCATTTTATTTTTGTGTATATGTACAAGTTGGATTAAAATCTTGTTTTAAGAAATTAAACATTAAATACTTAACTATACTGAAGGATGTTCTCAAAATAAAAACTGTAACTTAAGGAAAAATCTATAACTAAAATGATGTCTCAGCATAGCGGAAGATGAAACAGAGAAAGAATTTATAACAGATATTTATATTAGATATAAATATTATACTACAATTGAAATAATTAGTGAAACTGAAATGTTTTGAAGTATTGTAGAAAGGATGTATGAAATTACTGAGTTAATATCTTCAAATAAACTACCATTCAAGAACAAATATATATGTATTTAACATATACAGATCCAAAACCAGTATATATATACAGTGAAATAATGAAAGGGAAAAATATATGTACAATGTACCGAAGGGGCGAAGGCGAGAACTTTAAGATGTACTGGAAGACGATGATGGGTGTTTCTTAGAGACACGCCTGATAAGTTTTCTGAAGGAAGATGTCCAGCGAGTCGCCCTGGTGAAGGATTTGGCAGGACTCGGCTCGCAAAGTTCTGAACTGAAGCCTGAGTCCGAACTGAACGCATGGTGGGCTCCGGATCCATCGGATACGACGGTCGGAGCATAATGACCATCCTCATCACCAGATGAACTGTCTTCATCAATGTAGGAGATGTTGCTGTGCGGTGTGAGTCGGGCGGACAACTCTGGAGTCCAACTGTCGAGAGCATGGTGAGAGTCTTTCGTACATCTCTTTTCTAACGCACTAACTAGCCTTCCCTCAGCTCTGTCGGTACTACCACTGTGGAAGCAAGACAGTAAGTTTCCTGCTCCTCTCCTGTAAAAGTAATTTTCAGTTAAATAATATTTCATTAAATTAATGTGAGTTAAAACAAAAAAATTATTTTAAAAATATTATTGAAAAATTAAAAATATCAGTTAAGAATTAACCAATGACAAAGCTAACTAAACATCTGCTGCCCCATAGCATACTCGAGAATGATTGCTTAACTAAAACTCTCCAGTAAATAATTGCTCTTAATTGGTCCACACAAATATACTTTGGACCGACAGAAGCCTTCCCCAGCTTGTGATGGAACAGCACTGGAATATTGTTATCATTTTTTATCAAGCTGTCCCATATATCAAGAGAACCGAATCCAATAGATGCTAAAATTAAACAATATCAGCTCAAATTACTCTCTCTCTCTCTCTCTCTTTCTCTTTTTCTTCCTCCTCATTGCCTCTCAGCGTGGAGGGGCCTCGATCCAAGCTTTCCATCTGTCTCGGTCCCTTATCAATGCCCTCATGGAATCGAATAGCTTTCCTCTCTTCTCTCGTAGTCTAATCAAATTATTCAGCCACAACATCCTTTGCTTTCCTCTTGGTCTTTTGTCAGTTGGTCTAGCTTCGAAGAATTTTGCGAGGTCCAAAGTCTTCATCCATTTGGCATATATGTCCGAACCACTTCAAATGCCTTAAATTGTATCAATATTTGTCACTCTCACAATTGGACCTTAAGCAGTTATTTATTTATGTAACCCAACCTACTCCAGAGAAAGAACATCTCACATCAGCAGTTAAAATAAAAGATAAGTTTCTAAACTCGACAGTAATTCCGTTGACTGAATCCAGCAATGATGGACAATGATTTACATCGATGTTAAAGATGATTTTATTAAAAAGAGCGAATAAATTAAAACCTTTTGAGTCCATGGAAACATTTTGTTACAAAGAATTTTTTACCATTTATGGAAAATCAAAATGATCTTTATTTTTTTAAGGAAAAAATATCTCCTAAAAAATAAAAGTTATAAGTTAACATTTATTTATTTTTAGTTCTCAACAAAAATTATAAGGAAAGGAAAATCATAAAATAGAGTAATTATTCAACACTTTTCAACACAAAAAATAATTATCCAATTCAACCCTTGATGTTAATAGGATGTAAGCAAATTTTAAATAATTATACATATATAACAAAAAAGATTCAACATAAACCAATTTCTTGGATTCAAATAGAATCTTAATTGAGAAAGCGTAATTAAATCAGGAAGACTATTAACTGCATACTGGATGTTTCAGGATTAAGTGTGCGAGCTAAAAATGTGAACTAACAATCTCAAAAAAAGAAAAAAATTCCGTTTGAAGGTATGTCCATTAAAGCTTCGTTTAGGAGATATTAATGACTAAACATTTTTCATTGTTATGAATTATTTTGGTTGTAATAAATAAATTAAAATGTGTTCTAATTACTTTATCAATATAATGAAAAGATTAAATTTCATATTAAATGTTGTTCAGCAGTACCTAAACGGCACTGTGAATCTGTTATTGTTTAAAGTTTCAATTATCCTTCTTTGTAAAGAATTAAAATCCATTAACCAGGCTTGCGTATATATATATTTTTTTAATGTCATCCCAAACAGAAAAATCTAGTTGTCATAATAACACATATCCAGTGTCATTTGATCACTGCTGCTGTGGAAGAAAGATGCCAAGCCTTTCTTAATGTTAAAGGTAATCACTTTGAGTGACATCTGATATGAATGTCAATGTTTATGTTTCATTAATTAAATAGTTGGAAATTTATTAATCTTAAAAATCTTTAATAATGAAAATCTTTAGATGTGAACATCTCGTAAACAAGACATTAATGGCCATACCTTCATAGGGAATTTTTCTATGTTTTGAAACCATCAGTTCATATTATCAGTTAGGACATTTAATGGTTTATAACAAAATAATACTATAATAAAAACTATTTCTATGAAACATACGCTGAGGGGTAATCTCCGAAAGTTGCTCTCGTGTAAGCGCAGACTGAACACTTTCTTCTGCGGCAGCTTGCGAGGTGTTTCATTCCTTTCTTCAGTTGGCTGTTTAGTGTGGCACTTTGCTTCGCCACTAACTTCAAATCACTCACCTAGA
>NW_027116473.1:296419-297910 GCF_000696795.3 Halyomorpha halys | reverse complement strand
TAGTTACCTCTTTCTCTAACCCTGCTATGTTACGGCTCGATCTTCTGCCAAATGATTTTCTCTCGATGTCCCTGAGTGCATCCTTGAGGCGAGCATTCTAAACAAGTGAGAGGTATTAGTAGTTTATCATTATTGAAATACTTACAACATTAAGATGAAAACTTTTTATAATAAAAAGATTGCATTTTTATGTTAATAGGAACTAAGAAAACCTTCAAAGAAATATCAAAGGGTCATCCCATATTATTGTGATAACTAAGCCAAGAATTAATGTAATTCTTGATAATTAATATAAAAAAATAGATATTTCTTAATATTGAAGGTAGGGATGAAACATTATCATACTAAGTCCTGAACAGTAGTATTAAGAATTTAAATTTAAATTAAAATTTCTCATTTTAAGAAAATGTTTAATTCCTGTTTAAAGGTTGCCTAACAGCAGTTACCAAGAGCATCATACCTCCCTCTCTAATGAGTCCTTTTCAGCGACAATAGCTGTCACCTGCCGCACTACATCATTTCTCGCACTCTCCAACCGCCTCCTTGTGGCCTCTGACTCATCAGCTTGCATCTTTAACTGTAAACAAATAAGAAATCATATTATTACAAAGTACAACAGTGAAATGATTTGTATTGGATATCATATCATTGATATCGAGGAATAACTCGCTATCACAAGTTTTGAAACAATACTGAGTAAAGGGATACAAGTGAAGTACCTGGTATGTGGTGGATTCTCGGATGATTTAGAATCTAAACTTAAATGTCTTATGAATTGCACAGTACAATTTATTTTTGCCATTACCAAAGAAATGCACATAACCCGGTATTACGCCGAGCTAAAGTGGCTCTATCCATCCTTCTGATGACAGTATTTCCAAGCTTCCTTTCTATTCCATGTTAATAGTACTGAACGCCCCTCCTATATACTAGAGAACCTGCAATTCAAATTCTGTGTCCAATCCTGTACTACCAGGTCCCGTTTATCTGATATCTACCTTCCATTTCACCGAGCAGCTACGTTTGATAAATCATTTTTCACCCGAGCTGTTTGTCACTGGAACTCCATTCCCTCTCACATACATCATATACCAACCCTTCCCTGGTTTAAAACCCTTCAAATTAACTACCATTTACTTCACAAATTTAATCTGATATAATAGTACAGATAATTTGTAACTACCTTTTTGGTTTGTTTTTTATGTATTTAATCAATTAGTTTTTTTATTTCATTTTCTTTTTTTCTGTGTAACTAAAATTATTTATATACAATTTTAATGTAAGTTTTAACTAAGTGTGGCCACACTATTTTGGCCAATAAATGTTATTATAAAATTAAAATTACCTTCAAATTGTTCTAAAAGGACCCGGTCCCAGAATAATAAATTATTTTTCATTTCATTTAAAGAGAGAACTGGAATCAGCTAAGAGTGGATCATTTGTTTTTTCCAGATCCTAACGGTTCTTCTCAGCAGATAATCCGTTTTCCTT